>NC_057802.1:614169123-614172682 GCF_018294505.1 Triticum aestivum | reverse complement strand
ATTGGGGGCTCGCTCCTCCTCGCCGGCGGGCGGAATCTGGCGGAGGAGCTACCCGGCGGAGGAAGGTGGGGAATGGGGGTGGGGAATTGGGGGGAGGGGCCAACGCGGCGGCCGCGTCGATGTTTATAGGGGGCGCCGCCCGCCGCGGACCGGTAGGTGGGTGCGGGTGGGCGGGCGAAGCTACCGAGCGGGGCGGGCGCTCTGACGCGTGGGCCCCGGCGGCCGGGCGGGAAGCGGCTCGGCTGGCTGGCGGTTTCGAATCCGCTGGGTTGGCGGTTAGGGGTATTAATTCTGTTCTTCGTTGTGGTTAACAGGTTGGGCAGCGGATTAATGGGGGTCATGATTAGTTGGTGTGTGTGTGTGTGTGAGCCGCTGATCGGCTGCGGCGATGCTCCGCATGTGGGCGCCTGCTGCTTTCCTTTCTTGGCGCGCAAGACAGGTAGTAGTACAAGACAGAGGACACTCATCCTCCCGATCCTTCCGTTTTCTTGGTATACAAGACAGAGAGGCTGCTTCACGTGAATTGTAGACTCGTTTTAACAACAAAAATATGAAACCGATTTTCAACCAGGTCAAAAATGTTTGTGCCTTTGTACAATTTTTTCCCCTGACAAAGCGAAATATTACCTTCCTCTCAAATTGGTTGTCTTATAAATTTATCTAGATACAAATGTACCTAACACTAAATCATGTCTACATACATTCGAATCTAGACAAATGCTGCCTCCATCCGGAAATATTTGTCAGAAAAATGAATGTATCTAGACGTATTTTAGTTTTAGATACATCTATTTTTATCCATTTCTGTGACAAAGTTATTCCGGGCGGAGGGAGTATCAAGATGATGCCATGGCAAAACAATTTATCAAGATGATGCCAGGTACACCCGACCTCTTTTTTTAAAAGGGAATATATTAATATCCTGATGATACCGATTGCACCCAGACTCTACACCTACAAGATGTCGTCGAGACATCCAGGATGCACACAGCCAAAAGAGAAAATAAAAAGAAGGAAAAAACCAAAAGTCCCGCTACAACAATCAACTCCTCTCAACAGCAGCACTCATACCACCACCAAATACAACACACGGAAAATGTAAAAGGTCTCCAAAAGCAACGCCTCCAAGAAGGAAACAGTGCACACGCGCCGTCGTTGCTCGATCCAAGATCTTAGGTTTTCGCCCTAGAGAAAGTCCGCGCTCTCAAAACAATTCCTTCAACAAGGCAATCGCCAGGCACAACCAATGAAGGCCAGATCTTAAATTTTCACCCTGAAAGTCACGACTAGGCACCCGAGGGGTACCACCAAAGATGAAATCCGCCTGTGTTGCCGCCCCACTTATCACTGCTGCTCTTGAAAGTCCGCGCTCTCAAAACAATTCCTTCAAAAAGGACCGAATCTGTATTGCCTCCCGCCTCTGGCTGTACTGCTAGAGGCCGGAGCAGACGGAGCGGCTGTGGCTGTCTTCTTTCGTGCTTGCTTACGAGGCGGAGGAGAAGGACTACGACGCTCCGGAGCAGCCGGAGCGGCGGCGGGTCTCTTCCACCCTTGCTGGCGAGGCGGAGAAGGAGGAGGCTGGCTGCTCGGGCGCGCCGGCGCAGGCGGAGTGCTGCCACGCGCCGGAGAAGGAGGCTGAGTGCCCTGATCACTCGCCGGAGGAGGAGGCGGAGTGCCCTGACTCGCCGGAGGAGGAGGCGGAGGCGTCCAGTTCGGCAGGTTGATGAGCTCCTTCCGCCATAGGCATGGAGTCTTCAGAGAAGAACCAAGCCGAATCTCCCCTTCACCCGTAGGGTGGTCAAGCTGGAGGTCCTCAAATCCGTCCGTTATTTGATCCACCATCACCCTAGCATATCCTTCTGGAATCGGCCGGCAGTGGTAGGTTGCGCCAGGTTCAATAGGTAAAACAGAGCCAACAGCCGCCTTGACTTTGAAGTTCTGCCATTGCGTCATAAGGTGGCAATGTTGAGACTCCGTGATAGCATCCACGGGGTAGCTAGCAGGAGCCGTGAAGACAGGCTCCTGCTGAAGCAGCTCGGTGGAAGCCACGTCGCTTCTCCGCTGAGATGGCGGGGTAGCTTCGGGGGAAGCTTTGGCAGGTCGTTTGCTGCGATTTGCTTCTCGTTCCTCTATCGCTAGTACCCTTGTGTGCAGCGCCTGCAGTTGGGTATGCTCCACTTTCTTCCTCCTGTCCTGGCATTTGTAACCGCCTGCGTCCGGAAACCCAGCCTTCCACGGAACGGAGCCTGGCGTGCCTCGTGTCCGTCCAGGGTGCTCAGGATTCCCGAGGGCCATTGTGAGCTCGTCGTTCTCTCTGTTTGGAACGAACGTCCCTTTCTGGGCTGCATCGATATACTCCTGAAGCCTCGTGACTGGTATTCTCATTTGCTCGTCCGTCCAAACGCACTTCCCTGATACAGGGTCCAAGGTTCCGCCAGCCCCGAAGAACCAAGTCCGGCAACGGTCTGGCCACCTGAATGTCTCTGGTTCAACCCCTTTATCAAGCAGGTCATTCTCAGCATTCTTCTTCGCAGCATTCTTCTTTTTTGTCACTGACATCTTCTTACTCTTGTTCGGTGTCTTGTGGGCCACAAATGCGGGCCAGTGATCTCTGATCTTCTCATACCGGCCGATGAATTCTGGTGTCTCTTCTTTGTCGACAAATTTTTTCAGCTCATTCTTCCACCTCCTGAATAGTTCTACCATCTTCTTAAGAGCATGAGACTTGATCAATTGCTCTTTAACTGGCTTCTCCGGATCCTCCTTTGGCGGTAGGGTGAAATTGGCCTTTAGCTCGGTCCAAAGATCATCTTTCTGCATATCGGAGACATAAGACACCGGTACCTCAGGGTCTTCTTTAGCCGGCTTTAACCATTGGTAGACGCTGATCGGGATCTTGTCCCTAACAAGAACCCTGCACTGAGCAGCAAATGCTTCCTTTGTCCGGATGGGTTCAATCGGCATGCCATCGCGCGTGATTTCTATGATCTCAAACCTTACATCCGAGCGCAACTTTTTCTTCGGGCCTCGTCTCTTTACCGAAGTTGTGCTCGATCCGGAGGGCTAGAAAAAAGAAGAAAGACGAGAGTTCATTAATATATGTGTACATACCAAAAACAATTAATGCATCAATTAGCTAGCTATAGTTAGCACATGCTTAATTAATATATATACCTGGCCAGACTCCGTTCGGTCACCGGAGCCGTCATCACGGTGTCCATCTTGCACCGGCATTGGGTCACCGGAGCCATCATGATCATGTCCTTCCTCCTCCATTGTTCGATCACCGTAGTCTGCTTCTTCACCCTCTCCTTCCAGACCATCGGTGTCGTTGAGAAACGACAAGACGGCCTCACTTCCGTGTGCGATTATGTCCCCCAACATCGCTTCTTTTGCTTCGTCTCGGGGGTCCATAGTTTCTGCAGGCCGATTGTCTTGCCGAGATCTTGTTGGCGAGGTGGGCGAGGTCGTGTAGGCCGCCGGGCTCGCCGTCGCTGCTGCCGCGCGAGTCGCCCCCGCCCCCGCCCCCGCCGCCGCCCTCGAGGAAGTCGCTCTCGTG
>NC_057802.1:613485953-613495540 GCF_018294505.1 Triticum aestivum | reverse complement strand
AAAAAAGAAGAAAGAAAAAGGTAGAAGAAAAAAATGAAAACCAAATAAAAACCAAATGAAAACCAAAAGAAAGAAGAAAGAAAAAGGAAGAAGAAAAAAACCAAATGAAAACCAAAAAGAAAAACAAAGAAAACAAAACAAAAGAAACCAATGCAAAAGAAACCAAAACAGAAGAAAAGGAAAAACAAAATAAGAAAAGGAAAAAGAAAAGGAAGAAGAAAAGGAAGAAGAAAAGGAAAAAGAAAAGGAAAAACAAAATACTTGGCAGTGCTCAATAATCTTATTTTTTAATTCCTCCTCCTCTATGTCCCCTTAATCTTATTTTTACTACATGCAGGAGTGACATATGGCGGACGATAGAGCCGAGCCGCTTAGGGATCCGGAGGCTGAACGTTATTTAATGGGCATCATCAACAACGAGATTCCTTATGTGCCGGGCTCAGAATATGAGCAAGAAGAGGATGTAGTCTCTTCTTTTCTGAACCTTAACGGTGGAACAGAGATTGTCGATGATCAAGAAGGTGAAGGAACGGACATTGTCGACGGAGATCAACCGTCAACAAACGACGATCTCGAATTGCAAGTAGCAACCACCTCCGGCGAGGTATATATATACGTTGAGCCTCTCGTGATACAACTTACTGAAATGTGAATACATATGTATTAACGTGCGCGACTCTCTTTCTTTTTTTAGCCCTCCGGATCGAGTACGACAAAGCGTGGCAAATCCAAGGCGATGAAAACAGGAGAAACATATGCCATTGAGTTTGTCAGTGAAACCGGCAAGCCCCTACATTACACCTCAAAGTTTATCAACCAATGCGGAGTCGTTGTTAGAGACAACGTCCCGATCACCGTCCAGGAATGGAAGGAGCCAAAGAAGGTACGTCTTGGTTTCAGTTTTGTCGACAAGAGAACGAAAAAGGATTGCTGGATAAAGCTTATGGAACATTTCATTCTACCTCCGGAATACAACAAAGTCGATGAATTCGGTAACGAGGTTCTGGGTGGACGTCAGAGGAGGAGGCTAGTTAAAGAGTTCGCTCTTCAGAAGATGGGCGAAGCATTCCGGAACTTCAAGAAAAATTTAACCCGTGACTATGTCAACAAGGGCAAGACTCCGGATTTCAATGGACAACATGAGAAACTGAAAGATGATTGGCCAGAATTTGTGAGGCAAATCAATCGGAGCATTTCAAGGAAATATCGAAAAAAATAAGGATAATGCGAGTAAGAAAAAGTTCCATCATATTATGGGGCCAGGAGGATACCGCCTTTCGGAGCCTAGGTGGCAAAAGATGGAGGAGGACCTGAGGGTGCGAGGAATCCCTCTAGGTACAGAGGGATGGGACCCAAGGGCCAAAAGCTGGTGGTACGGGCATGGGGGATCGCTAGACCCGGAGACAGGGGTGTGTGTTCACCGGCAGAGACAGTTTGCTCCCACCCAAGCCCTTATTGACGCAATGACCCAAGCTCAAGAGGGCTTGATAAAGTTCAACAGAGAGAAAGACGCACTGACAACAGCCCTCGGGAATGATGAACACGGAGGATGTGTACGAGGCAAAGGCAAAGTTCCGTTGAAAGTAGGGTTTTCCCAGGACAATGACCCGTACTGTTACAGAAGCCGTAAGAGAAAGACGGACCGGGGTGCAGATCTTATGACGAAGTTTGCATCGGAACTCCATGAGTTGAAGCAGACCGTGCATGAACTAGTAAAAGAAAAATCGGCTGCAGGGCCGCATGAAGATCATGAAGAGGATCGCGGAAGCCAGCAGCGGAGAAGCAGCGTGGCTTCCACGGATGCCCCGCCTGGTGCTAGTGCACCGATGATCGAGATTCGTGCACCGGAGCCTCACTACCCCGTGGATGATGTAAAGGAGATGAAAGAATGTGATCTGCATTATCCCGTGGGGAACGTTTCCACGAAGGTAGCTAGCGGCAGTGCTTTACCCTGTACACCTGGAGCACTCCACCACAACAACCCCATTGCATATGGCTATGCTCGTGTCACGGTGGAAGACATGGTCCAAGGGTTTGAGGACCTGGAGATTGACAAACCTACACCCGAAGGGGAGAGAAGACTTGGAGATGTCAAGCGCCAGATCATTCTATGGAAAAAGAAGTACATAGTGTTTCCAGGCGACGCGCCAAGGCTAGCAAGTCCACCCCCCTCCGATGGTGGTGGTGGTGGCGGTGGTGGCGGTGGTGGTGGTCGTGGTGGTTCACCTACACCTCCTTCATGCCATTCGACGCCGTCCCCCGATCCACAACCTCCGGCGGGTACGACGCCCCCCAATCCTCCTCCGGCGGGTACGACGCCCCCCAATCCACCTCCGGCGAAGAAGCAGAAGCAGGCGGACAGCAAGGAAACCCGCTCCTGGACTATTAACCCGGACCCTTATGTACCTAAGACCACAAGGGTACCGGAGCCATCACTGAAGCCTCTCCTCCCAAGGCCTGGGGAACTTAGTGAAGCTGAAACCAAATTGGCCGCGTATGCTGATTATGAGAAATGGAAGGCGGATATGAAGGCGATAAAAGAGCCTGAGCCCAAGCAAGTATTCACTGAGAAGCAAAAGAAGTGGGCTAAGGATTTTTTGACGACACCGTCCCAAGCCGAGCTGAATATGCCTGACGACTATGGACATGAACTTCGTAGGCAAGCAAAAATATTGAAGGAGGAGAAAGAAGAAAGTAAAAAAAGCGGGAAACAAGTTGACCAGCTCGGGATGCAGAAGAAACAATCGATCCCCCCGCTCATAGTGAAAGCCGGTCCGGAAGAGGACCCCGAGATCATAGCAGCTGCGGCAGCACTTGGATTGACTGTAGCGAGTGCCATGAAACAAGCGTCCGAGATTGGTTTGACTCTTCGTGCCTTCTTAGGCCTTGAGGATGCGCCAGTATGTGAGATAGCATTACAATATGTGCGGAATGGGCCTCTCGTCGAGCCTGCGCGGGAGAAGAGTCTACCACCACAAATGCGAAATCTGCTACGTTGGTACAAGCAATTCATAACATGGGCCGACAAAGAATATATTTATGCGGATGTTACAGAGGAGCATCACACCAAACGGTACTCTGTACAAGTTCATATGAGTGAATTGTTCCAGCTGTTCAATCTGCGCGACCTCGACAAATCTATGCTGAGTTGCTACGTTCTGTAAGTGATTTATTTCTACCTCATCTCGTTCTTCATTGCCTGCACTATATATATATAACTATATTGTTGCGTACGCTATTATGCAGATTGAAGATTTGGGAATGCAAAATAAGAAACATCCATGATGTTGGGTTCATTGACCCACATATCGTTAATGGACATGTGTTACAATATCACCCCGAAGACGTGGAGAAAGACTTGTACAAGTTTCTTAGAAAGCATCAACTCAAAAGTCATATTCTATTTCCTTACCATTTTGGGTGAGTGTTTCTCTCTTGTGCCCATTCTCTTTTGTTTACTCCATGCATGGTATGTCTAATCGATGAGTTATGCATGACTGTGCATGTAACGTGTCCGCAGGTTCCACTGGATTCTGCTAAATATCGAACTTCACACCTCCAGAGTTCTAATCATGGACTCTATGGATTCGGATCCAAAGCGTTGGGCCGACATGAGAAAAATGCTGCAAAAGTAATTATTTTCAATCATTTGAGCTCTATATCGATCGGTCTCTTTCGTTCATTTCCTAATATCAAGTAACTAATAACTCCCTTGTTCATTTAATTTTCTTTGCCCTGTAGGGTTTGGAGACGGTTCTCAGAAGAAATTGTCGGTGAATTCAAACATGAGCTAGATTTTAGAAGGTTAGTTAATGTGGATAAGCAGCCACCGGGGACCAATCTATGTGGATACTATGTTTGTGAGAACATCCGGAGACTAACCTCTGAGCGGAAGGCATCGGATACCGTGCGGAAGGCGACGGATAACTTGCGGAGGAGGCTTAGTCCAGAAGCTCGCTTCCGACCAATTCAAGATGAATTAGCAGGATTTTTCTTCAGGGAAGTCATCAATTTTAAAGGAGAACACTATACCGAGGACGCAGACATTTATATGCATACCCGAGATTGAAACTTGTTCGAAGTTGTATATGGCCCTCCATCCTAATTGTGTATGGAAACTTGTTCGAAGTTGTATATGGTCACCCGACATTGAATATATATTATATATTCCTCTTGAATTCTTTTTGTTTGAAATTTCATATGCATGTATATAGTATCGTAGAATATGTGTACTGAAACTTCATCAAAATTAAAACAAAACACAAAATAAAATATAAAAGAAATAAAACACTACAAATTAAAAAGAAACCAGGTTTAGGGGGGCTAAAACCCTAAACCTGCGGATGAGGCCTTTAGTCCCGGTTAGCCATGAGAACCGGGACTAAAGGTCCTCCGCCCCGACAGACCCCTGGCGGCCACGTGGACGGGCCTTTAGTCCCGGTCAGCCACGAGAACCGGGACTAAAGCCTTTAGTCGCGGTTCATAAGAGGCGCGACTAAAGGGGGGGTCTTTAGTCGCGCATATTTAGTCCCGGTTGCACAGCCGGGACTAAAGGCCTTTGCGAACCGGGACTAAAGGCCTTTTTTCTACCAGTGTACATTCTAGATAGAAAGCTTTGCCACGCTGCAAAGATTTGAAGTTCAAAACATGGTTTATGTGAGAGAAACAAAAAAGAGAAATCTATTTGTACGAATCGTGATGCGGGGAATGGATCGCTAGATAGAAAGGGCCTGGGTGCAGGTGTTCTATTATATATTTTCGGGGCCTAGTCCTAGCAAGACGACCCAGCCGCCGTCGTGGCAGCCGATGATCCACCTCGCCGCCTCCTCGCCGGAGACCCGTAAGCGCACAAGGGCACCATCCTAGGCCTCGGGGCAGTGAAGATTCTTCAGCCTGCTGTCGTAACGAGGCGGCGTACGCGCAGCGGCGTGCCACGATCGGCAGATGGCGGCGAAGCGTGCGCGGCCGCGCGGGGAGGCAACCATGCTGTAGACAACGGCGAGAAGATCGTCGGGGAACGTGGCCGACCAGCACTTTTGAGCGCGCTTGGTTTCCTGATGGTTGGAGGCGGCGACTTGTCGTTGCCGGACCAGCGAGAGAGAGAGAGTGAACGCGAGAGAGACGAGTAGTTTTGGTGTTGCCGTAACTGCGCAGCTTCTACGTTTTTTTCTCTTTCCTTATTATCTGATTACGATCGCTAGTCTGCCCTCCCGGTCCGGCCACCATGATCCGCATAGATCGCGCTGCCCCACGATCACATCCATAGCGAGAGCCGGGCGACCAGGAGGGAGTAACAGAAAACAGAAAGGAAACGAGGAGGGCTGGCTACGTGCGCCTCCACAACCAACGTGCATGCCTGGGTCACATCCGACCCAGCTGCACCGATTATTTTAAACGGAAAACTATCTAGCCTATAGATGTAAGCTTATGACAAAGGCTAACATTCTCCCCTCTAAGCTCAACGTCCTTTGCTGATTTCCTTGACACCAAGCTTCTGACGCAGCTCGATGAGCTTCACACGCCCAAGTGCTTTTGTCAATGCATCGGACACCTGGTCATCAGATCCCACATGATCAAGCTGCACCTCTCCATGTTCAACACAGTCTCGGATGAAATGGAACTTGACATCGATATGTTTGCTTCGATCATGATGAACGGGATTCTTCGCCAGCGCTGTTGCAGACTTATTGTCAATCAAGAGCCTGAACGCACCAGCTGTTTCTCCTTTCATTTCAATGAGCAGATGATTCAGCCATAGGCCTTGGCAAGTAGCAGACTCCGCAGCCACGTACTCTGCCTCACAGGAGCTGATTGCCACAATCTTTTGCTTTTGGGAAGCCCATGTAACAGGATTGCTACCAAGGAAAAAAAATCTGACCAGATGTGCTTTTACAATCCTCAACGTCGCCGGCGTGGTCACTGTCACTATAGCCCAGCAGCTCACTTTTTCCTGAACCACGCCCATAGCAGCACCCATAGCTCAAAGTACTGCACATGTACCTCAGTATCTGCTTCACGGCTGTCCAGTGAGTGACTGTAGGCCTTTCCATGTATATGCTCACTATTCCAACTGCATGAGTGATGTCCGGTCTTGAGTGCACCAGGTACCTTAGGCTACCAATTATACTGCGGTACAGAGAAGGGACGACAGGTTTTGCATCGTCATTCTTCATCAGTTTGAGACGACACTCCATGGGTGTCTGACATCCATGGCACCCTTCCATTCCAGCAGCTTCAAGAATTTTCAGGCTCTTGCGTGATGCCACTCTTTCCGTGGATGAGTCTCGGATCTTCTTCACAGGTGGTGATTTTGGTGACAAATGGTGTACGTGTATTCATTGTGTTATCAGGCATAAAGCTCATATGCTTCACATTTACGGTCCTCACAACATCGAAGTAGTATTCAATGACAGACCAATGGTTGCTTCTCAGCACCTGCAAAGAATCAGACTCCAAACGGTCTATTTGATGGCAGATTCTTTTGGGGGCTCAACTTTGACTTCCCTGTTCTTGAACATTTAGAACTGGAGTGTTGCAATGCCTAGGCCATGGAGGAGATCTCAATGAGGTCACTTAAGACTATACGCATATCTTGCTGCCATGTCAACGGAGGTCTCGAGATTTGTGCTCTGAACCTAAACCATCTGTCTATAGTCGACCCAACATTTACCAATTCTAGAGGACGTGTTATAGTAACTAGGGATATGCATTCTCTAGTTACAGCTTCAATAAGTCTCAGATTCGGTTGTGGACCAACCAGTCCACACAACTTCACTATGAGAAGGGTGAGTACAAAGCCTTATGTAGAACCTATAGAGAGATTTACACTCCATGTTACCAATCGGTAATAACAACAACTATAGAGAGGCAAGATTTTAGCAAAGCAGAGTACACACAATTTATGTCCACTTCTAAATTTTGCAACTGCTCTCAAATCGTTGAATCAAACAGCATCAAATTGAGCACACAAATAGACACATGAGTTCCTAAGATCCACTAATAATTTCAGCTCAATCAGACACCATTTGCCAGCCCAATATGTTCTTTCAAAACTACTCAATGCTAAAACTGCAGCAGTCCAAACTAACAAAACAAATCTCAAATATGACGTTTCTTTGACCCAATCTTCAAACCAGCCAACCAGCTCAAAGTACTCAAAGTAGAGAATGAACTCACCAAGTTTGGGGTCGATGTTTGAGCCTTCAATTACTTGCTTGAGTGCTGTTAGTCACATACATCAGATCTAGATAGAACATCGTCTTCTTCTTCTTCCTCTCTCACATGTCGTGTGTTCTTCTCTTGTGTGCTCTCTCATTTTGACATGACAGCCATCATCATACATGGGTGAAGTAGTTAGGTTTTTTTTCTTCCATCAATTCTCTTGGAGGCACATAAAACCGTTGGATGCAAATTAGATCAACAATTCACACGTGTTGAACTTTTGTGCGCTGATGTTGGACTGGCAATACACCTCCATGTGGAGGGACTTGGCCTAACAGTTGATAAGGCAATAAATGATAAGAATTGCGCTTGATACACCTTCAAAAGTAACATACCCATTATTCTAGACTATATTACTACCTTCATAGTGGGTAGTAACATAAGTATGATGTCATGCAAAACTTTATTTATTAAGTTATAGCCTCATATTTTATTGGGATATGTGATGTTACACTAACTAGCTAAGTTACTTAATTTGCCTCTCTCCTCATTAACTCAATGCCACATAGGCAATTCTGCTGAGTTGAAATTTATGTTACTCTTGAAGTCACACTCCCACTATGGCCAGTCTTAGATGGATTGAGACCCCTGATCGGTAATAAAGTATGATCCGTCGGTGACGACCAAGAAAGCAAGGACGTCGGTATCACCGTTGACTGCAGCTTCTTTTTAGCACTCGCCTCAAGGAAAGGAATCAAAGCATCCACTGCGGACGTTCCTTTAATCATGCTTCTCTTGTTATTATAATAAATTAGATCTAAACTTTAGCGCACAAGACAACTTAGTGGTGCATTACCAACTCTAGCTTTGTGGTTGCCACCTTTGTTCGACAGCAGCTCGCTTCATTAAGAAAAGAAAATATTATTGTAAAAAAAAAGATTTACTAAAGCACATCTAGAGAAAATTCTTCTTTTTTGCGGGAACACCTAGACAAAATTCAAATATTGCACATCTAGGTTTTGCACCACGGTTAATTATTATTAGATTGGTGCAAACTTTTGTCTCAGCACACAAGCAGTGTTGTTTCTCTTCTTTGTCCAACGTGACCGTTTGTGCTTAGTCCCCCGCGACCCGCATGGGTTGTATGGGCCACATGTCTTGTTTTCTCGTGCTTGTTTGGGATTGTTTTTTCTTTTTTTCCCCGCAAATACAGTTTGCACGAACGAAAAATCGAAGAGTCAAGAAAGCCCTTTTATAGGCATGTATCCCTGATCTCCCCTATCCATCCCGCCACACGACTGCAACTTGGCTGGAAGAGGGTTGTCTCTAAGGCCCCGTATGCGAAATCATTACAGACTTAGCATGTTGCTGCCAAATCTAGAATAGACCCGCATCTGATACCTGCTCGATTCATATAGCTTCAACAAATGCTCGCATGGCTATTCGGTTCGGGGTGAAAAATAATCAGTATCATCACATACCAACTAATGAAGAAGCAATATATGATAAATAGGTCTCATGTTAGACAAGAGCGAAAATACATCCACGTGGCTGCTGTCTGGAGCTCCACCTTTAGTCCCGGTTGGTAACACCAACCGGTACTAAATGAAATTTTACGAATTTTTTTCTGAATTCTTTTGATTTTTTTTCCGATTTTCAAATTTCTGAATCATTTTACGTCTTAATCTCTAATCACCCCTCATCACTGCTCAATCTAACCTCTAATCTCTAATCACCCCTCATCATTCCAAATCATCTAACTTCCCAGCGGTCACCCATCCTCTCACTACCCCAGCCTAAGCACGCTTAACTTCCGGGTTCTATTCCCCCTCGTTTCCAAGTCTGCACTTGTTGTTTACTGACAATAGTAAGATATCAATCCTATTAACCCTCAGGAGTTTAGCTTGAGCATGATGTCACACGTTTCACTGTTTGAGTTTGAAACTATTATTCTAAAAAACAATAATTATTTAGTAACACTAATATTTCTTGAGTAAGTAGTTTGACCATAGTTTGACCAGATTTGACCAAAATTCAAAAAAATTGAAATAATTATTTAGTAACACTAATATTCTTGAATAATTATGTAGTAGAACTAATACTTCTTGAATAAGTAGTTTGACCAGATGTAACAAAAATTCAAAAAACACTGAAATTTGAGTATATCTTTTTTTCTTTTTAGAATTTGAGGATTCTAAAAATTTGCAAACAGGCGGCGGTCAAAATCGGATGCGGATTTTCATGCTGAACATTGTGATATATTATACTTTTTTTCCGACATCGTATGCAAAAGTTATAGCCGTTTTACTTTTTTATGACACTTTTTTTCAAAACATGTCCAAATATAAGTTTTTTAATTTTCCTAACTAGTAGATGTAGTAATATAACTACATCTCGAAGGATTTTCTTTTTTGAAGTTTTTATCA
>NC_057802.1:613310436-613485558 GCF_018294505.1 Triticum aestivum | reverse complement strand
ATCTCAAACCGGGACAAAAGGTCTAATCTTTAGTCCCGGTTTGAGACACGAACCGGGACTAAAGGGTGCGATGCCCTTTTGTCCCGGTTCGTGTCTCAAATCGGGACTAAAGGGCACATTTGAACCGGGACTAATGCCTTCAGCGGCTCGAACCGGACTAATGCTCACATTAGTCCCGGTTCGTAATGCAACCGGGACTAATGTGAATATTGCCCTGTAACCAAAGCCTTGTTTTTTACTAATGATCCAAGTCAAATTGCATTACGTCCATTACATCGCGGATACATGGCGAGTCCGACTATAGACAAAAGCGAGAATGTCTAGAAAAGCTAGAGCAAAAGGTAAATTGGTCCAGCCAATTGGTCCCCAAGACATCTCGGTCAGGTTGCCGCTCGGGGTTTCCTATCTACTCATCATCATAGTAGTCCACATTGTAGCACCGTAGTAGTAATCCTTTGAAACTGTGATTATAGCAAGGGTGAGTATATGACTACTCCGCAAGACTCATGCGGATCTACGCTACTTATGCAGAAGGTCTCGAGGGAGGGGTACATCGATTAAGTGGTGCAAGCACCTAAGCACTCTACAAAGATACCCTACAAATTGCGTCTATAGGGAAGAAGAAAGAGCGCATAAAAGTAAAGAGACATAGACACTACTCTATTCACCTACCTACGCAAGTATAGTACTTTTGACTGCAACTTCTTGTGAGAGATCTAGGTTCCAAACGGAGGTTCTTGTGGGCATGCATTAGCGACAATTCCAGCCAAATCTATGCTTTCACAGTTGTTTACGAAACAACATGCAGCTTTTTCACTGTTCTCCGCTCACGACAGCTTTCTCACAGTTCACAACTTACAGCAGCTTTTCCAGAATTCGCAGCTCAACCAAACACACCCTTAGTCATGTGTATTAAATTCATATCTTGCAATGGGTCGATCGTAGCTGCCTATGTTTCTTGTTGATGACTTTGACCTTGTTGCCTTGCATCATCTTCACTAAAAATAATAAAAAATAATTTTGTGCATCACAATGATGCAGAGGCCGGGGTTTGACCTCCTTTTTTTGAAAGAAAAAAAAAGATACCCGTTCATACACAATGTTTGCTAAAGGAACATCTGTATTTTTTATTACGAAAGCTCAAGTGAGCGGCGAATTACTAGGCTTTTACGGACTAGAGAATCTATTCCCTTCTGTTTTTGAGCTAGGTTGATAAAATATCATCAGTGGGCAAGTGGTAAATGGCCTTTCGGCTCATTCGAATCATGTTCTGCACTTGGATCATCAAAGCACCTTCCACCTTCTCCACGACTAGGATTAGGACTTACCAGTTACCCTCCATGTTATATAGCTTTGCTCCTTGTTGCTGCCGCAGTAGGCAAGAACACAACATCGAAAAAACAGAGCAGCTGGCTCCATTGCCCCTGCTTCTCAGCATGCGCCATTTGATCCTCCTACTACTAGCCATCTTCTTTGCTCCAACATCCTCCACCATATCTTCTCCTAACCAACAGGCACAGGCAGCCTTCCTCGTCACCTCATGGCTGAACAACACGGCTACACGTCCAACGGACTGGTTGCTCGGGTTGGCCTCACCATGCGGGTGGTCCCACATCAGCTGCGATGCTGCAAGTGGCACCACAGTGGTGTCCATCATATTCAGTGATATCCAACTAGGTGTGGTCCTCCCGCGTGGCCTATGCGCCGCACTACCGCAGCTGAGCACCTTTATTGTCACCGGTGCCGGCCTGACTGGTTTCATCCCCGACGACCTATCCCGGTGCAGCCACCTCACTGTGCTTGACATGAGCAACAACTCGCTGTCTGGCTCTATCCCGTCGTCGCTCGGCAACCTTGCACCATCGCTCAAACAACTTCACTTGTTTAGTAATCTTCTCTCCGGTGAGCTGCCGGTCTCACTTAGCGAGCTGTGGCTAGTTGAGTCACTGCGCATAGGTGACAACCCGGAGCTGAGCGGGCAAATACCGGAATCTTTCTCAAAACTCCGCAATGTTATCACACTCGGCATGGCACAGACAAACATTTCTGGTTCCATCCCTGCCTCGCTAGGGCAGCTTTGCAGGATACAAACACTACGCCTACAGGTAGCAAGGCTTTCTGGGTCCATCCCACCAGAGCTAGGGAACTGTTCAAATCTCATCGACATCCACCTATATGAAAACTCACTATCGGGCCCACTCCCGGCAGCATTGGGCATGCTTCCACGATTGCATTTTCTTTACCTTTCTGATAACTTCCACACGGGGCCCATCCCAAAATCATTCGGGAACCTGACCACGTTACTGGAGCTAGACCTAGGTGATAACTGCCTTTCCGGTGTTGGACCGGTATTCCTTGGTAGGTTATTAGCTCTACGATGGTTGGACCTGAGTATCAACAATCTAACTGGCTCAATCCCTCCTGAAATTGGCCGACTCACCAGTTTGACTTATCTGATGATGTGCCAAAACCAGCTCAGTGGAACTATCCCAGCATCACTAACTTCGCTCATCACCCTTGAGTTTCTCGACCTCTCAATGAATCTTCTCACCGGCGTCGTACCCCCAATGTTATTCCATCTACCAAACTTAACTTCGCTATTGCTCAGATCAAATGATTTATCAGGACCACTGCCACATGACATCAGCAGGGCAAGAAACCTCACGTATCTTCACCTTGGTGGCAATCGTATTGCTGGGTCCATACCTCCAGCGGTCGCTGGAATGAAGAGTATAAAATACCTCATCCTCAGCAACAACCGGCTTACTGGACCTATGCCTGCTAAACTGGGAAGCTGCTTGCAGCTGCAGATGATCGTTCTTAGTAACAACATGTTGAGTGGGACTCTGCCAACTTCACTGGTTGGTTTGAGAGATCTTCAACAGCTCGATATCTCACATAACCAATTCACAGGCCATGTGCCACATATGCTTTCTCAGCTCAAAGCCCTGAAAAGATTGATGCTCAGCGGAAACTCATTCGTTGGCCCAATACCGGCATCTCTCGGACAATGCACCAATCTTGAACTCCTTGACCTTAGCGACAACAAGCTCTATGGGCTTATTCCTGATGAGCTTTTTGACATTGATAAGCTCAACATTGTGCTAAACTTGAGCGCTAACAAGCTCACCGGGCAATTACCCGCAAAGATGTCAGCCTTGAAGAAACTCAATGTTCTCGACCTCTCACACAATGCTCTCAATGGCACCCTCGACCCTCTAGCTGGGATGGCCAGCCTTGTGACACTAAATGTGTCCAATAATAACTTCTCTGGGTACATTCCTGAAACTATTCTCTTTCAACATATTCCTATATCGTGCCTCATCGGCAATTCTGGGCTCTGCAACAAAGGATGGAATGTCTGTTCTGCCAAGGACACAGACGGCAGCCCGCAGACAAAGAAGAATGCCAACCAAAAGCACAACATTACCATAATATTTGTGGTGATTGCTGCAGTATTGGCAGTACCAGGGATTATTGTGACACTTAGTGTGTGTGGAAGAGGAAAATATCGTGCTGGTGACAGTATGGTGAGCCTGGAGTTGGCAAGTCTACCTAAGTTTGTGGCATTTCAAAACTTGACCTTCTCCATTGAGCAATTGCTAAGCAAACTTGCCGAATCAGACAAAATAGGCCAAGGTGCTGCCGCTGAGGTCTATCGTGTCAACATCAGCAACAACAGATCAGTCGCTGTCAAGAAACTTCGGCAAGGACAAGGGAAACCAAATGAGGGAAACAACAACATCCTCGGTCACCCCATCCAAAACACATTCTGGACAGAGGTACGCACAATCGGTTCAATCCGGCATAAAAACATTGTGCGGTTTCTAGGGTACTACTTCAGCAGTAGCGTCCAACTTCTCCTGTATGATTATGTACCAAATGGTAGCCTTGGCGGGTTGCTCCATGATGGCAGCAGTTTGCAACTAGATTGGAAAATTCGATACCAAATCTTGTTGGGTGTGTCACATGGACTAACATACCTTCATCATGACTGCACACCACCAATCATCCACCGCGACATCAAGCCGAATAACATTCTAATTGACCTTGACTTCAAAGCCTACATTGCAGACTTTGGCATCGCAAAGCTGTTCGACCCTAGAGCATTGATCCATACATGTGCTGGCACATTTGGTTATATGGCTCCAGGTAATATGTCTTATTTAATTCCGAATTGATTATTGTTCATGTTATTCTATTAAAAACAAGTCTCTCAAATACTGCATACAATTCTTCTTTCATATAGAATACACTCACGGGACTGAGATCAACGAGAAGAGTGATGTCTACAGCTTTGGAGTGGTCATGCTAGAAGTCCTGACAGGCAAGAAACCTATTATCTCAGTCGAAGATGCCACCCACATTGTTGAATGGGTCCAGGAGCAGAATGATGTGAGGGAGGCACTTGACTCTATCCTCCGGGGCCAGCCCAACTCAGAGATCCAGGAGATGCTGCAGGTGATAGGAGTTGCTTTACTTTGCACTAGGCATACCCCAAGTAGGCGTCCAACAATGAAAGACGTCACCTGTATGTTGGAGGAGATCCACGGGCAAGGAGCACATTAAGCTTTCAGCACTGTCCAGGGGGAAGCAACGGAGGCCCCCATCAATGTGCAAAGTTGAGTGATGAAATCATGCGGGTTCAGGACACTGTGCTACTCCCTCCGTTCCAAATTACTCGTCGTGGTTTTAGTTCAAATTTGAACTAAAACCACGACGAGTAATTTGGAACTGAGGGAGTACAACTTAAATAGTAAAACATGTTTCTAGTTGGCGATTTGATGTGTATTCGGTAGTGAAACACGTAGAGCTAAGATCCGGCACTTCGATGTTCCATAGAGACAACCCATGCTTGCGGTTGTACTTTTATCTTATCTTCTCTACTTAGTAGGGCAAAAATGGAATCATCCATTAAGTATTTCATTGATATTAAAAATACAAGCGGAGAAAACAACAATTATGCCACGCTTGGGAGCACTGTTGAAACTAGGGGATGCCCAGCGGGCTGCGGCAGGAATTTGTACCAAAAAATATTGAAAATGGTAGGAAATAAGAACAAAAGAGCCGCGCTTTAATACAACCCTCCTCACTAAACATATAAAGGGCAATATAGAGGTATTACAAATTATGCCCATTTTCATATGTACAGCGGGTCACCGACGGAAATGTATAATCCGAGTGTACAGCATCGCTCCAAAAAAACTTCCGTGCGCGAAGCATGAAACCCAGGATCTCTTGATATAGAGGACGTGCTACAACCAATTCGGCTAGCGAGAGTTCTTGTTTTTGTAGCAGCGCAAACCCATAAGGATAATACCAAACACAGATTCGAATATTTTTTAAAACTTTGAACGCAATTTTTTTGGAAAAAAGAACATGTATGTTTTATGAATCGTGAACACTTTTAGGATTTCTGAACCGATTTTAAGAAAGAAAAAAGAAACAATTTTATAAAGCGGACCATTTCAAAAAAGTCATGAGCAGTTTTTGAAACGCGATCACTTTTTCAAAACATGAATTTTTTTTATAATTCCAAAAAAATTGGGAACGCGAACAATTTTTGAAATACCCAAACAAACTTTGGAAAGACGGATATTTTTTAAAGTTCATGAAATTTTTTTAAACATGAACATAACACGAACATTTTTGGAAAAAATGGAACAATTTCTGAAAAAAAGATGTTTGAAAGACCGATTATAAGTTGGAGACATGAACATTTTTTGAAATCCCAAACATTTTTGTAAAGTTGTGAAAATTTTGAACATACCTAAACAATTTTTGAAAAACACTAAAATATTCAGAAATTCCCGAACAAAATTTTATATGTGAACTTTTTAAAAATTTATTAACAAATTAGAAAAGATGAACATTTTATGAAAATTCTAAACATTTTAAATGCAAATATTTTTTAAAAAACTTGAAAAGTAGAAGAAACCATGTTCAGGAAATCGGTAACTAGTACTTGCTCGGTCGGCTTGGGAGTAAAGATTAATCGCTGAATCCGCCTATTAACTAGATTAATCGGTACACCATTAATCGGTGTATTAAATAGGAACTTGCGAACATATATCTAGTTTTTTATGTATATACCATACTCTCATGTTCTCAACTATGTAATATACCAAAATATGCTATGGTTTGGTCAAACCCTAGCTACTGAGGAGCGAGAGGGGGATGGGAGGGGTTATAGGGCAAAATTTTGGGCTCTGTTTGCCCACAAGTTAATGGGTCAACAACGATTAATCGGCCTAACAACGGATTAATGGGTCTGACATGCCAATTAATCGGCCTCACAAGTTAACATGATGAATAAGTGCTAAGACTATCTAAGTGGATCTAAGGATAGGGTCTATCTACAGGCCCCTAGAAAATAGTTGCATCAAAGAATGGCCAACACCTAAGACTATCACTCAGTTGAGGAGTTTTCTTGGTATGGCTGCAGAAAAAGAAGATTTGTCAAGAATTATTGGATCAATTCTAGGACATGTCATGACTGTCTAAAAAAGATTCATTCCAGTGGTCAGGTGCTCAAATTGAGGCCTTCACAACATTGAAGAATTGTCTGGTCACTGCTTCTGTTGTGGCTTTGCCTGATTTGACCCTACCATTTACATTTTAAACAGATGCATCAGGTCAAGGTATTGGTTCTGTCCTCATGCAACAAGGCAGACCAATTGCCAGAAAAAGAAATGTTGTCATGCAAAACAGGGGTGTCAAAGAAATAATCAAGTGGTCTAAACAGGATTCTTACCAATTTAAACTAAATGTAGATGCATCATATTAAGAAGGAGATGAGTCGACGAGTGCTGTTTTAAGAGATCAGTATGACAATTCTGTGTCAATTCAGTATATTGCCATTATATTCCAAATGCATCATCTACCTGCTAGTGGATCCAGGGTTACCTGTTGCACCCGAGTCCAGAGGTCAGCAAACTGTCAGAGTTGCGTAATCTCGGAAATCCGATGGAGGCACAGCATCCATTTGTTGTTGGAGACTGCATCATGGACAGAGACGCTTTTGTGGGAGCAGAGCTTGAAGACATCCGGAGCAAGGAGCCGTGGCACATTTCCATCGAGCCAACGATCGTTACAAAAACTGGCAGAAACTCCGTTCCCGACGGAAACCACAGTGGATGCAGAGAAGAGAGCAAGATCATCCTTATCACAAGGGATCTCAGCGCTGGTCTAGGGCCGATCTTTGTCAGTCCATTCGTACCATTTCCATCCGAGGCGAAGTGCACGGGACCTCCCGTTGCATGGTCCAGCCAGCGTTCGTTCCGTGCACGGGACAAACTACTCCAATGCTTTTTCTTGGCACTGCTCCGTACAACACCAATCAACCCGTCTTAGAAATCGTGCGTCAACATTAGCAGTGGAACAGTGATACGTCAGTCGTGCTGGCTGAGCAACGCAAAAGTCATCCTCTTCTACCCATCCAGAACGACTCTACACATAGGAAATCTAGCATTTTATTTGCTTGTGCGATATTAATTCATTGATATCTATCGAATAAAAACTCTATTTTTGAATATTTGAATTTCTGACGAGAGGTAATGCCGGAGACAGTTTATGTCATGATTGTAGTGTGAGCAGGAAAAGAGAGAAAGACAAGCCTGCATGCGTCCATTATACGGCGGTAAAGTGGGTTGATGGCCTACCATAATACACAACGGAGCGGCTAGGCGACAGTCCACTGAAATTTCAAAAGGGTCAGTCGATTCTCCTTCTTCTATTCCAACCGTTTGATCGAAATCCAACGGACGCCATTCATCTTCAACCTTCTGCCTCTTCTTCCTCTCGCGCACCCGCCGATCCAGCCCAGCCCTAACCGCCGGCCGCCGCGTCCCGCGACCGCCTCGCTGCCCCGCCCTTCCGTAAACCACCCCCACCGCCGGTCTTCCGCCGTCCCGGCCATCCCTCTAGGGCCCCCCAACACCGAGTTTTTTCTCCGGCCACCGCCCCTCACCACCGCCGGCTACCACTGCCCCCACCTTGAACCCTAAGATAGATAATAGGGTGATGACGGCGAGCCCATTCTTTCTCTCCGGCGAGGCCCTTCCTTCTCCTTCCTTCTCCTTCCATGGTTCGAAAATCGACTGACCCAAACTCGAAAAGTCTGTCGACTGAAATCTAGCTAAATTGATAGCCAATACTACACGTGTACATTGAAGGCTAGTTTGGATGCACCGTGATCACCAACTATACCAACGGTACATGCATGCACGGGAGAATCTATTTTCTCTTAGTAACCCAGACTACTTTGCTTGCGCTGCGCGAGGTCACTCTCAAAGAGTTAGAACTCGTAAGTGTCATAACACAAATTTTCCAAACCTCCTGTCTATTTTCCATGGGATACAGGGACTTTGCTGCAGTCCTGACAAGGACGCTGCTGGAAAAAATTCTACTAAGAGCAACTCTAGCAGATCCTGCATCCCGCCGGCCCGCAAAACGTGTTTGCAATTCACGCAAAACCGCTTTTGCAGGCCGGCGCGGACGGCCACAGATGCAGACCCTTCAAATGGATCCGCATAAAAGTATATCCGCAGAATATGCTTTTTTACGGGTCGACTTCTGCGGATTCTGCTCGGGCACCACCGCGACGACCCGCAAACAGAAAAACTGCAATTCTCGCATTTGACATAGGGTTTCACAAACAAGTCCAAATTCAAACGACACAACACAGTTTTACGCGCAAATAAAAGCCAAGTTGAGTATGGCAAACGCAAAAGAGGGCCCTGCAAAAGTTTGCGCCCATGTCCGGCACCATCCTGGTCGATCTTTACTCCTCGCCATCGAGTCCATCTTGGAGTGAGAGGATGAAGAAGGTGGCTTCTTTGTAGCCGGAATCTTCCTCCGCTTTACGCCCGCGACCATGCCGACCTTCTCCGTCGCCGGCCGGGATCGCGCTGCCGCGTTGGCGCCCGGAGCGCGGGCCATCGCGGCGGGGGCAGCCGGATTCCTGCCTTGCACGACCACGTTGCCCTGCCGCTTGCGGGCAGGCGCGGCGTTTGCTTGGGCGACGGCGGCGGGGCCAACATGGCCGGCGACGAGATCCGCCTGAGGGGAAGGACCGTGCGCGACCTCGACGGTGACGGGGGACAGCAGGGGGTCGGACATGGCGGCGAGGGACGGCCAGGGAGGAAGCACCGGAGCGTGCGGAGGCGGGGCAATGGTGGCGGAGGGTGGGGGGAGCGGGAAAGGGCGCTCGGAAATGTCCCTCCCGCCAAATCTCGCTGAGGATAAGGGTTGAGCTCGGGTCGGCCTCCCAACCCGTGAAACTAGAGGTTGGGGGAGAAGATTTGCCGCGCCCCGCAAAAATATTTGTGGGCCGGGGCGGGATGCGGGGTTTGATCGGGCAGATTTTTCGCCCGACCCGCACTTCGGCAGTTATTTTGCGGGCCGGGCGGGATGTGGGGTCTGCTAGAGTTGCTCTAAGCTGCCTCCACCACCATATCTGAAAATACAAGAAATTTCCAATAGTACGAGTCAGCTATTGTTTAACATCAATTATTGTGAGAATAATTTTTCCTGAGTATATCACTCGTGATATACACCCAGCTCAAATACGGTCGGTGAATTTTGCTTTACCGTATTTAGAAAACCGTCACTTAGTCCCGTGTGCTCCGGCCAACTCTCTCCCTTGTCTTTTTAGCGTTTGACACATGGGGCTGTGTAAAGCGTGCCAAGTGTTTCACGCGTATCTTTCACACATTCACACGTCTCTGTGAAGTGTTTCATTCCTAAAATACACTCACGAAACTTATTGAACTGAACCCTCAATCCTAGTCATACAAGGCAGATTGGTCTTTGCAAAATATGTATGGCTATGGATGAATATCTGGAGCACGCACTGCTAAAGTGTTCACATCCAAAACGTTTGTGGGACCAGCCACAGCAGCAGGTGCGGCTTCCATATGCCTAGGCTACATCCATCAATATGGGCCAGGGGCACTGTGTGATGATAGGTTCATTGGCAGGGATCGTTCATCATGTGGCCAATTTGGCACCTAAGAAATAGATTGACGCAGGAGGGGGAAGGCTCCGACCCGGCAACCTCTATCCGTCTTATTAGGGAGGCCATCACACTCGTGGATATTCCTGGACCTCATGCTCTTGTGATGCCCGGCCATGGTTGGTGGCATCCTCGAGACCCGGATTATTCCAAGATTAACACCCACACTGCTATCAAGCGAGAAGATGGGAGAGGAGGGGCTGGGCGTGTTGCTCGATCATCCAGTTCATTTCTAGGGGCATGGAGTAAGCTATACCAAGGAGTAACTGATCCTCTCATTGCGGAGCCGACGGGTCATCTTTGCCAAGCTTAGGGTATTTACACATGTCATTCCGTAGATGGATTACCTAGAGTTGGTGAACCTCTCTGGACCACTCGCCATGACTCTCGTTCAGTCGTGGCACCAATTTTCATAGAAATTGGAGAGCTTGTTAGTAGTTTCGATTATTTTGTTATTGAACATGTGTTAAATATTTGTGCCAAGCATTCTAACATGATTGACGTGACTGAAAGCTGGTTGGACAAAACTCCTAGCTTCCTGACCAGCAACCTGTTGGCTGACTGTTGGGCAAATGCCTTTATCTAAAGCTATTGAAATTCCCCCGCAAAAAGAATATGTGTGGGATTTTTCATAAATTGGAGGTTCCAGTTCCATCCACCTGATCACATAAATAACGCAGACTTCGCTCACGTTGCTGGAGGTTACCTCTACAACTTTGTTTTTGATGTTTTCCTTTTCTGCAATAATAGATGGACTATCCATAGTTAAAATGTAAGGAATACCAAATCTATGAATAATTTCCCTAGTTATGAATTGAATTATATCGATATAGGTCATATTCTTGAGAGGATGGAGGTAGTAGTGACTTAAGTTATTGACCACGCAACCAAAATGTAAATAGGGCAGCAACATGCTGGCAACATAAATGTACATACTAGTGCGTCAATCGCCGAGTTGCTTTCCAAGATTATCAACATCCAACAGAAAGTGGGCAAACGCCACCCGCGACGGGCCACCTTCCTCCAGGGCCGCCTTGGCCTCTTCCCTGAGAGCAGCTACCCGGGCCCTGAGATGCCTCCCTTCCTCACCCTCAATCACGAGCCGCACCTTGGCCTCCACCTCGCCTGCTTTCACAAAACCTGTCATGTATCCCTCCAGCTCCACAGCGACGCCCATGCCTTCTGTCATAGACACCTTGTTCATCCTTTGCTCTCCTTCCAGCGGCAGACACAACATCGGCACCCCAGCCACAATGGCCTCCAGTACCGAGTTCCATCCGCAGTGTGTCACGAACGCGCCAGTTGCCCTGTGGCCGAGCACGTCCATCTGCGGTGCCCACGACTTGATGACCAGACCCCTGCCATTGGTCCGCTGTAAGAACCCTTGAGGCAGGAGCGCGTCAAGTTCCGGCTCAGGGCAGCCTTCCAAGTATTTTTCTGGGCTGTCGCTTCCCGCAGGCATGCGCACGGACCATAGGAACCGCTGCCCTGACCTCTCAAAGCCAATGGCCATCACCTTCAGCTGCTCTGTCGAGAGCGTGCCCTTGCTCCCCAAACAGAAGAACACGACACTGCGGTCGGGCTGCATGTCGAGCCACTCGAGGCATTCGTTCCTCTCTACTTTTTCCACATCCTTGGCGCCCTTGCCGACCAATGGACCGACGCAGTAGATCGGAGGCAGGATCCTTTCGGGAACGCAGAGCGGGCCCCTCAGAGACTGCACCGCCCGACTCTCCAACGACTCGAACGTGTTGAGGAGAACGCCCATGGTCTCCGTATTGCGCTTCCAGATGTTCATCATGGCCTTGCACATCTCATCTTCGGGGTGCTCCAGCAGTTCCTTGATGAGATGAGACGCTGGCATCGGCGGAACGCCGACGAAATCGAGCGGCGTGTCCCCGAGTTCCTTCAAGCCTGTCTGCCTGCCGGCAATCAGTGTCGGGAGCTGGGTTAGAGCTGACAGGCACGAGGCGCTCCCTGCGAAGAACGTGTAGACAGGGACGCCGAGATTCATGCAAACGTCGGTGGCGTCAATGCAGAACATGTCGAGGACAACAGAGTGCAAGCTTTTCCGGTCGATGGCGCGGAGGAATGCTTCGAACTGCTCGTTGTAATAGTGCAAGAGCTCGAGCATGAGTAAGAAAGGGTGCTTGCCGGAGGCGGCAAAGTCTTGAGCATGGATGGACGGGAGGACATGGAAGGAGATGGACGGGTTAGAGGCAGCGGTGCGCTCTATGACGGTGGTGCCGGAGTCTGACAACTTAAGGGGCTCCTCGACGAGCACCATGGTGACGTCGTAGCCGTGCTTGAGAAAGACGTTGGCGAGCTCTGTCATGGGGCGAACGTGACCGACGCCGGCACCGGGGTACAGGACCACGGTCTGCTTCATCTCGAACCTATGGAAGGTGGGTGGGCAGAATTGGAGGTGGCACTGGCACTGGCACTGGCGGGGTGGAAACAGTTGGCGTTGCCGTACGCGAATTGTAACTGCCTTGAGAGGAGCAGTTTGGGCATGGAATCTAACGACTCAGAGATATGCGGACGTTATATAGTGGAAACTGGAAATTCTTCCGTGCACGAGACCTCCCGTGAATTGTCCAGCCAGCCATTCTTTTCGTGCACGAGACAAACTACTCTCCAGCTTTTTCTTGGCACTGCTCCGTACAATACCCATCTTTGGTTGCATCTTTTTGTTGATAGCGGCTTGGTACCCACCTAACGTGTCACTTTTTGGAATTGTGTGTCGACATTACCTCGTGTGGGCTCAACGATGCTAAAGTCATCCCTTCTACCAATCCACTACGTTTTACTCTAGCACAAAAAGTTAGCATTTTATTGCATTGTGCGATATTAATTCATTGATATATATTGAATACCTCACAGCGAGATCTTTAAAACAAGATCAATCTTGAATATATTTTAAATAAGTTTAAATTTCGTGCAACATAGTACTCATTTCTAAAAAAAACAGATTTCACTCGTTTATTTAAAAAAAATTCACTCCATTCAAAAAAGCTGATTTTACTCAGTTCAAAATAATTTCACACAGCAAAGTAGATTACACACATTTTAAAATACGTATTTTACTCATTTTTAAAAATGATTGCGCTGCTAAAAACAAACTCGACCCGGTGTCGCCTTGCCCAAGGCGGCTCGGGCGTGACTCTACCCTGGCGCCCCACCATTCCTCCCTCCTCCTCCTGCCTTGCCGCCGCCAGAGGACACCGCCTAGTGAAGCTTGTGCGGCCAACAGCGACGGCGTGGTTTCTTCTCGTGGCGGCAACTCAATTCTGGTGGGCATGGAGACGGGCGGACGCGAGGTCCTGGCGGTCGGCGGAGGGGCTCGGCAGCTGGCTGGACGTAGTTAAGGCAGCCCCTGGCGGATGGTTCAGGATGTGACGGTGGGGATGTTCATGTTTGCATGGGTGGCTGCTCGTTGGGGTGCTACTGCAGCGCGTGGACTTCCTTAGCGTGGACTTGTTCCAGCGGAGGTGGTGGATGCGTGCGGCCTCTGGCGGTGCTTGGGCCGGGCTTTGCTAGATGGCGGCTTGGTCTCACGATGTCGGTGCATGGTACCTCGGCCGGTGACAATGGTCCAGATCTTGGTCGGCCTAGCGGCGGTGGCTGCAGACTGTGATGGTGCAGCGACCTCCTGTGGCTCCATGTTGGCGTTCGACATCGAAAGATCTTCGGGGAGTTCATCTCTTCAGATCTTCACGGATCCGATCATTTGCATTTTCTTTTTTCTTGCCCTTTGGTTTTTTTTATGTGTTGGTGTTGGCTGTGTGCATCCTAGCTATGCAGAGGCCGGGTGTGTGCTCATCGTATTTGTATTCTCTTGATGCTTCAATTTAAGCTAATAAAATCCACCCTTTTGGGGAAAAAACTGATTGTGCTTTATTGAAAAATATTATATTTTAAAATTCATATTCACTCATTTCAAAACACTTATTTCAATCAATTATCAAAATTCACTCATTTCAAGAAAAATGAGTTGACTCATTTCAACTAGCAGATTTCACTCATTTCAAAAAGATAAATTCATTAATTTCAAAATACATATTTTTTAAATCAAAAAATTATATGTCACTCATTTTAAAATACTGATTTCACTTAATTAAAAAAATCACTCATTTAAAAGAATATTTTCATTCATTTCCAAAATATGATTTCACTCGTTTCAAGAAACTAATTTTGCACACTCAAAATAGATTGAACGAAAAATGGATTGAAATGCTGATATTTTAACGTGTTTGAAATGTATCCAAGATTTATCTTGTTCTAAAGCTCTTGACCCCACGAGTTCAAATATGTAATATGTTTAAAAAGAATAAATTTTGGTTTGAAGGATATGAACAATCTAAACTATGAGAGAGAAAATCGATGGATTTTGAGAGAGAGAGGAGAGATAATGTCAAAGACACTTTATGTCATAGTTGTACTGTGAGCAGGAAAAGAGAGAAAGAGGAGCCTGCCATAACACGACAGCTCCACTGATCAAAGTCATCGACCCTGTACATATATGTACGGACATTTTGAAATTTTTGCCTTCTGACAATGACATGTAGTAACTGTTTGAGAGCGGCCTATTTTAGATAAGTGTGGCCCGATAATCCCCAATAGTTTGCAAGAGGAATTTGAGCCCACTCCGTTTCTTCGTCAAACTATTTTGCATGCCTATATTTTAACGGATGGATCCCAACTTCCACACGTGTCTTTTTTAATATACGGGATCCTATGTTTTCATTTTTCCTCTCCCTTCCTCCCTCTTCTGCCCGTTTCAGTAACAACAAAATACAAGTGCCTCTTCTCGAGGAGAAACAAATGCATGGCCTGGCCGTGCTTCATCGATTGCAGTTTATGTTTCTCCGTGTGTTAACTCCACAGTATTATTCTTCCCTTGACATACAAATTTCACACAAAGCACTACACTAAAAATCAAAGTATTAAACATGTATTGTACATTGCACTCTAGTTTTACACTAAACAAATACATGTGGGATTATTACTCGATTGGAGGTTACTCTCAAACAGTTACAACTTGTCAGTGATTTTTTTTCCCTAAACCCTAAACCCCTCTAGCGGCGCCCGAGGCGATCTAGGGTTTGGACGTGGAACAAGCTTCTCGCCTGAAGATTATCGTCAGGGCGAGAGCGATCGAGCGGGCGGGGCCGGCGATGGCCACGCCGAGTGCAAGCGCGGGAGCGGGGGCGGCGGGCGACGATCAGTCCGCCCGCGCCGCCAGACGGAAACTGGAGGAAGCTCTGGGCAAACTGGATATCTCTCAGGAAGAAGCTACTCCTCTGGTGATCGATGATCGAGTCAATAGCGGTCCGGCGAAGTGGTTGGTGGCTAGTAAAGTCCTTCATCGCAATCATCTTCACATCAAGACAATCATCAACGCTCTTCGGCCGGCGTGGGGCAACCCACGAGCTTTGCAGTTTCGCTCCGGAGGAATCAACATGTTTGTTGTGGAGTTTGAGAACCAGCGAGATAGGGATCGGGTTTGGAACGGGTCGCCATGGCATATCAGCAAGAATGCCGTGGTGCTCGTAGAATTTGATTAGTGCATGAGGCCCGACGAGGTGAAGTTTGATCGGTTGCATATTTGGGCTAGGGTTATGAATTTGCCCTATAATTTGAGGGACGAAGCATGGTCGACTCCTATAGCAAAGCAGATGGATCAGCATGCACAATTTGTCAAGTTTGATCATGACGGAGGGTTTCTGCGAGCAAGGATCAGCATCGATGTTGAGAAGCCTCTTAGAAGGTGGATTCTCATTGATTCTGCAAGGAGGAAGAAGGTTGATATGTATGGTATCCAGTATGAGCAGTTGCCGTATTTTTTCTTCTCCTATGGCAGATTGGGACATTCGGAATTATATTGTCAGACCGGCGACTAGCGAGAACTCCCGTTTGGTCCTAAGCTTCGCGCTCCGGACGAGTCCAGGAGACCGGCGACTAGCGAGAACTCCTCGCGAGATCCCAAGCAGGGTGGAAGTAACAAGCCGACTACTAGAAACTCAAGCACCAACAAGGATCCAAGCGAGGTGGTGGTCTCTCCCATGAAGCACAAACAGCCACCGAAGAGGAAAGATGCTCCTTCTCAAGTCTATAGACCGGTGGCCAAAACTTTGTTACTCACAGATGGGGGCGCGGGTGCATCGGATGGTGAGGCTGCCGCCCTAAAGGAGGACTCAACTTCGGCTAGCAACGATGGTGAGGGCAGCGAATTTGAACGTGTTCTGAAGAAAAAGAAACCAACTCCAGATAATTCGGCAGAGACCGCGGCGCAGTCCTGCCCGTCTCAATGAGTGTCTTGAGCTGGAACTGCCGGGGGCTTGGGAACCTCGAGGCAGTTCGGAAGCTTCGCAGCATTGTGAAGCAAGAAGGACCCACTCTACTCTTTGTAATGGAAACAAAAATCAGAGCGAAACGAGTAGAGGATTTAGAGCACTCTCTAGGCTTTGGAGGATGCTTTGCTGTGGACAGTGCTGGCCTTAGTGGCGCTATTGGTCTATTTTGGTCTCGGGATGTTATTGTGGAGTTGAAAAACTTTAGTCAAAAACACATTGATGTTGTTGTTCGGAACAACGATCAAAACAATTCGGTATGGCGCTTCACAGGTTTTTACGAAGCACCGCGAGCGGAAGATCGTCACCACAGTTGGCAGTTTTTGCGCAATCTTCATCAGCTACCACACTCAGCTTGGATGTGTGTTGGTGATTTTAACGAGACCCTGTTTGCGTGTGAGCACTTTAGCAGAACTGCTAGGTCCGAGAGTTATATGCGAGCATTTAGGGAAGTCGTTGATGATGTTTCCTTCCAGGACTTGGGCTGGTCAGGCACAGCATACACATGGGACAACAACCAGTCCGGAGAGGCAAACATGAAGGCAAGGTTGGATCGAGCCTTTGCAAATGAGGAGTTCAGACAAATATTCCAACATACAAGGGTCAGACATCTCCCTTCTGTCGAGTCCGATCATTGTTTTGTTGTGACAGTGTTCCGAAATAGCTTGTCAGAGAGAATAAGAAACAAGAAACAATTTCGTTATGAGAACGTCTGGCAAACGCATGTAGATTATGATCGCCTGGTAACTGATACGTGGCGAGGCATTCAACGTGTCCCAGGGCTGCGTGGTATATCCAACGCACTGGGTACACTTCAGGCCACCTTAGAGCCATGGGGAGCTAAGGAGTTTGGCTCCCTGACACGGACCGTTCGCAATCTTCAGAAGAAGCCCGAACGCATCAGGTGTCATTCTATGGGCAGGGGCCCTTCGTATGAAGAGAGGAGAATAATCCAGAAATTGAAAGAGGCACTTCATCAGGAAGAAGTGTGGCTCCGGCAGCGCTCTCGCGTCCCGTGGCTCCGGGAGGGGGATTGTAACACGTCATACTTCCAAGCGTAAGCCTCCCAGCGGAAACGCATGAATAAAATTCAGGGCCTGACGAGGGCGGACGGATCTGTGTGTGCGAACGAAAGTGAGGACAAGGCTGAAGTGCAAAGCTTCTATCAAAATTTGTATCAGTCACAAGGCTATTCGGACGCTGAAAATCTGTTATCATATGTTCCTGTCAAAGTGACAGAGGCTATGAACGCGAATTTAACAAAACCTTACACCGCCGACGAGGTGAGATCGGCATTATTCAAATGGCGCCGTCGAAAGCTCCCGAGGTGGATGGCTTTACTGCTGGGTTCTACCAAAGGCACTGGGATTTGTTGGGGGCGGCAGTGACCCAGGCAGTCTTGGATTCCTAAATGGAGGTGAACTACCCTCTTGCCTGAATGATACATCCATCACCCTTATAACCAAGGGCAGACACCCCCAAATGATCTCCCAATATCGCCCCATTGCTCTCTGTTCGGTTTTGTATAAGATAGCAGCCAAGGCTATCACTAATCGCATGAGAGGCATCATGGATAGCGTTATTAGCGAGGAGCAAAGCGCCTTTATGCCTGGCCGACTCATTACAGACAACGTTTTAGTTGCATATGAAAGCGTGCACACAATGAAGAGAAGGAAGAAAGGCAAAAATTATTCTTGTGCGGTCAAGCTCGATATGATGAAGGCTTACGACCGTGTCGAGTGGCATTTCCTTGAAGCAATATTGATAAGGTTGGGTTTCAATATTTCTTTTATCAGGCTGATTATGAAATGTGTCTCTTCCGTCCGGTTCTCCGTTCGGGTTAATGGTGAGCTACTTCCTTACTTCACGCCTTCCAGAGGGTTCCGGCAAGGAGATCCAGTATCGCCATACTTATTTCTTCTCTGTGCAGAAGGATTCTCCTCATTGCTTAAGTATTACAATGGGGTATTTATTGATAGAGGCTTGAGGGTGAGCTACAGATTACCTTGGGTGACCCATCTACTATTTGCTGATGATAGTCTGGTTTTCATTAATGCAAGCAACCCAAGCACTCTCCGTCTCAATGACATATTGTCAATTTATGGTGAGGCCTCAGGTTAGTGTGTAAATCGTGAAAAAAGTTCTATCTATTTCAGCACTAACACACCTGACTCTTTGAGGCAACTTCTGAAGTCAACTCTGAACATCCAAGTTGAAGCATTCAGTGCAAAATATCTCGGCCTCCCAACTGCTGTGGGGCGCATTACAAGTGGCACATTTGAACACATCAGTGAGAGAGCCTGTGGCAAAATTCAAGGATGGTCAGAAAAATTACTAGCTTGTGCTGGCCGTGAGGTCTTGTTGAAATCGGTGGTTCAGGCTATCCCGACCTACCCAATGAGCACTTTCTTACTGACAAGGAAAGTTTGCAAGAGTTTAACTTCTCCTATGGCAAAATATTTTTGGAGCAGTTCTCTGGATAAAAATTCTATGCATTGGGTGTCCTGGAAAGAGCTGGCAACACCTAAGTGCAAAGGAGGGATGGGGTTTCGTGACCCGCAACAGTTTAATCTTGCCATGTTGGGCAAACAGGGTTGGCGATTAATGACAAACCCTACATTGCTGTGTGCTAGAGTTCTCAAGGGCCACTATTTTCCCGACAGCGAATTTATGCATGCATCTGCTACGAAGTCGGCCTCGGCCACTTGGAAGGCTATCATAGCGGGAAGAGAGGCTCTAGGGGCCGGGCTGATCTCTCGTGTGGGGGATGGCAGCACGATAGCAGTTTGGACTGACAAATGGATTGCTGGTACCATATCTATGAAACCAATCTTCAAACCGCCAAACACCGCCATCAAAACGGTGGATGAGCTCATTGACACGACCAACTGGTCTTGGCGGCAGGATGTGGTTAGGGAAACTTTCAGCGCCCCAGATGCCGAAGCCATTCTAAACATTCCTATCAGGCAAGGGGGAGGTGAGGATTCTTTTGCTTCGGCATTCGAGAAATCAGGCAACTACACTGTGAAGACAGCGTACCATGCTCTAATGACTCAGAAAGAGCGTTTGGCTCTAGAGGAAGGGACGGCTACCGGAACCTCAGTGGACGATCAACAGTTCTGGAAGGCCTTATGGAAACTGAATGTCATACCGAAAGTGAGGGTTTTCTGGTGGAGAGTTCTTCGTGGGATTCTTCCGGATGAAGCTACTCTCAACTATCATCATATTGCACCAATTAATCGGTGCAAAGTCTGCTTAGCAATGAGGGAGGATCTGGACCACGCTCTCATTCATTGTTCTCATGCGCAACGCTTCTGGGACGAGGCATGTGCTTGGTTTGGTATTCGTCTTCCCCGACTCCATCCGGATTCATGGGCCCGCGACATCACATGTGATACATGTTTCTCTGATGATGACCGAGCTAAGATCACCACTGTCATGTGGTCAATTTGGCACTCTCATAACCGAATCAAACACGGCGAAGAGGGGAGGGATCCAACATCAACGATCAGAGCAATCAAGGAGGCTATTGCCCTCCTTCAGCTTCCGCGCAAGGCAGCCGCTGTTTTACCTGGGTATGGTTGGCGACCACCTGATGATGCTATTGTAAAAATCACAACGGATGGAGCACTGAACTTTGCCGAGGGACGGGGCGGTGCAGGTGGTGTCACATGTTCTTCTTCGGCTTTGCTAGGTTCATGGTGCAAGCCATATATGGGGATTTCAGACCCCTTGATCATGGAAGCTTTCTCTCTGCGAGACGGAGTTTTATTCGCCACCCTTCGAGGACTCTCGCATGTGATAATGGAAGTTGACTGCGCAGAGTTAGTGACACTCTGGAACACTCGCGACAGTTCTCGCTCAATTGTGGCTCCGATTCTGCTAGAAATAGGAGAGCTTAGTAATCACTTTATTTCCTTTGATATTCAGCATATTAATAGGTCAGCAAACCTACCGGCGCATCTATGTCTTAAGCATGCTTGCACTCTGAATGTGACCGATTGTTGGCTTGATGTAACTCCTAGCTTCCTAGTGACCAGCCTTATGGCTGACTGTCCTAGGAATGCTCTCATATGAATAAAAGCTCTCTGAATTGCCTGAAAAAAAAAGTTACAACTTGTCAGTGTCATAACAGAAACTTTCCAAACCTCCTCGGACTTTGCTGCAATCCTCACAAGGACGCTGCTGGAGAAAATGCATCCATTTCCCGTGTGTTTTTAGCGTTTGACACACAGGGCCATGTAAAGCGTGGATGTATCCCAACTTTCACACGTCTCTTTCAGTACCAACTGTTTCATAAAGAACACTCATGAAACTTATTGAACCGATCAGAACAGCTTTTTTACGAGAAAAGATTGGTCTTCGCAAAATATGTATGGCTATGGTTGAAGATCCGAAGCATGCAATGTTGAAGTGTTCACATGCCACACGTTTGTGGGACGAGGCACAACAGCTGTTGGACTTCCGTATGCCTAGGCTACATCCATCAACGTGCCCCAAGGACATTGCGTGTGATGACAGGTTTACTGGCAGGGAGCGTTCTATCATGGTCTCTGTCATGTGGTCAAGTTGGCACTCAAGAAATAGATTGAAGCCTGAGGAAGAGGCTTCCACCCGGCGACCTATGTTCGTCTTATTAGGGAGGCCCTCACACTCCTTATTTTTTGATAAAGAGTATATATTAATATTGCGAATATATCAATTACACCCAGCCCCTGCAACAACGCAGTGCCCTAATGGCATGACGGATGCACACAGCCAAAAAAAGGAAGCTAAAAAAAGAAAAGTCCCGCTACATGCCTGGCAGCAGCAGCACAACCACCACGAAGACAACGCCTGATGTCCAAGTTTTCCAAAAGAGATGCCTCCAAGGAGGAAACAGTGCACCAACGCCGTCGTTGCCCGATCATAGATCTTGGATTTTCACCCTAGAAATAATCCCCGCTCTCAAAACAATGCCTTCAACTAGGCATTGCTAGGTACAACCAATTAATGCCAGACCTTAGATTTTCTCCCTGAAAAGCAAGACATTCAACTTCACCTGTGTTGTCACCCGCACTTACATGTCGCTGCGATGAATCCCGAAACACTAGGCAAGTTCCTCAACGTTGTAGGCTCCAATCACCATTACTAGTCTTCCAATCTCGACTTCCATGACATTCTCCGCCTCCGACTTCACCATGGAGCTAAACTTTTCTCCTTATGGCAACAGTTAGCAGAGCTTCGCGCCGCTCTCTCCTTAACAGAGAACCAATGGGCACCATCAAATCCCACCCGATCCAGCAATCTCCAGGCATAACACGCCCATGGGAGTTCGCCGGCGGAGACTTCCGGAACACGCCACTCCAGCCAGATCAGGAAGGACAGGCGTCAGGCAGATCTTCTTCTTGAAGCAAGAGAAACCCTAGGACTGCCGCCTTTATCCGAGCACACCAGCAGGCCCCCACACCGCCGGTCGGAGCAGCATTCGAGAAGGCAGCCGCAACGCAGGACCACAAACCGTCCATGGCAGGTGGCGACCCAAATCGGGCCCTCAGACCCAGGTCTGATCCACCACCATGCCTCCGGAGATTGATCCGACACTGTGCAACACCCGCCACTCCGACTTCAGGCCACGGCTACAGGCCGCACCGCCCTTGAACCGCTGCCACCACTCCTCAACGGCCGATGGAGCCGCCTGATAACCCACAAGTATAGGGGATCAATTGTAGCCTCTTTCGATAAGTAAGAGTGTCGAACCCAACGAGGAGCTAAAGGTTGAACAAATATTCCCTCAAGTTCTATCGACCACCGATACAACTCTACGCACGCCTGACGTCCGCTTTACCTAGAACAAGTGTGAAACTAGAAGTACTTTGTAGGTGTTTTTGGATAGGTTTGCAAGAATATAAAGAGCACGTAAATAAAAAGTAGGGGCTGTTTAGATAAAGACACAACTAAGTTAGTTTTCGTAAAGAGCTTTTTGTTACGAGAAAGTTATTTGTCCCTAGGCAATCGATAACTAGACCGGTAATCATTATTGCAATTTTATTTGAGGGAGAGGCATAAGCTAACATACTTTCTCTACTTGGATCATATGTACTTATGATTGGAACTCTAGCAAGCATCCGCAACTACTAAAGATCATTAAGGTAAAACCCAACCATAGCATTAAAGCATCAAGTCCTCTTTATCCCATACGCAACAACCTACTTACTCGGGTCTGTGCTTCTGTCACTCACGCCACCCACCATAAGCAAATCATGAACATATTGCAAACCCTACAGCGGGGATCCCTCACGCTTGCGCGACACGGAGAGCACCATAGGACAGCACCAATAATAAAACATGCAACTCAAACCAATCTTGTTCATCAAATAACCCATAGGACAAAACGGATCTACTCAAACATCATAGGAAAGCCACACATCATTGGGAAATAATATATAGCGTTGAGCACCATGTTTAAGTAGAGATTACAGCGGGTAAGAGAGAGGTTACACCGCTGCATAGAGGGGGGAAGAGTTGGTGATGATGGCGGTGAAGTTGTTGGTGAAGATTGCGGTGATGATGATGGCCACGGCAGCGTTCCGGCGCCACCGGAAGAGAAGGGGAGAGGGGGCCCCTTCGTCTTCTTCTTCCTTGACCTCCTCCCTAGATGGGAGAAGGGTTTCCCCTCTGGTCCTTGGCCTCCATGGCGTGGGAGGGGCGAGAGCCTCTCCGAGATTGGATCTGTCTCTCTGTCTCTCTCTGTTTCTGCGTTCTCTTCTGCTGCCCTTTCACCGTTTCGTATATATATGGAGATCCGTAACTCCGATTGGGCTGAAACCTTCGCCGTGATTTTTTACCGAAAATTAGCTTTCTTGCGGCCGAAGGAGGGCATCAACGGCCTTACGGGTGGCCCACGAGGGTCAGGGGCGCGCCTAGGGGGGCAGGCGCGCCCCCTGCCTCGTGGCCACGTCGGGCACCGTCTCGCGTTGATTCTTCTTCCGGAATTTTCCAAATATTCCAAAAATAAGCTTCGTCCGTTTTTATCCCGTTTGGACTCCGTTTGATATGGATATTCTGCGAAACAAAAACATGCAACAAACAGGAACTGGCACTGGGCACTGGATCAATATGTTAGTCCCCAAAAATAGTATAAAAAGTTGCCAAAAGTATATGAAAGTTGTAGAATATTGGCATGGAACAATCAAAAATTATAGATACGACGGAGACGTATCACCGCCGCCACGATGCACTCTCCTCTGCTCCATCTTTAGACGAGAAGGGTGCCGCCACCTCCGCCGGCATCGGCGACGGCACCGGCCAGGGGCACGCCGATGAAGGGGGCTGGAGGGGACGGGGGAGGACCCTCCGGAGTCCACGGGAGGCGGCTAGGTCAGTCGAGGAGGGAAGGGTCCCGTTGTGCATCTCCCAACTCACCCTCACACTCCTGGATATTCCTTGACATCATGTTCTAGTGATGCCCGCCCATGGTTGGCGTCATCGTGACCCGGATTATGCCAAGATTAACACGCACGTTGTGATCAAGCGAGAAGATGGGAGAGGAGGGGCCGGGGTTGTTCATCGATCATCCAATTCATTTGTAGGGTGTGGAGTAAGCTATACCTGGGAATAACTAACTGTCTCATTGCGGAGGCGATGGCCGTACGAGACAATGTCATCTTAGCCAAGCTTGGGGAATTTACAAAGGTCATCCTCTAGACGGATTGCCTATAGTTGGTGAACCTCTCGTTGAATCACGGCACCAATTTTTGTATAAATTGTAGGGCTTGATAGTAGTTACAGTTATTCTGTTATTCAACATGTATTAAGATCACCTAATAGCATGTCTCATATCACTAGTAGAAAAAGGACCTAATGTTCAGCTCATTAGTCCCGGTTTGTATTTGAGCCGGCACTAATGTGACCATTAGTGCCGATTCCAACGGCTAGGCGGGCCGCTCTCATTAGTACCGGTTCGTGCCGAACTTTTAGCACCGGTTCGTGCCACGAACCGGTGCTAAAGAGAGTGGTGGCAGGATGTTGTCAGTCTGGGGCCCCTCCAGCACCTTTAGTACCGGTTCGTGGCACGAATCGGTACTAAAGGTCGTCCTATATAAACCCTTCGTCCACCCGTTATCGAGCTCGCTCTGTTTTTCCCCTTTCCCCTCTCCTATCTGTTCTTCCCCTCTACCTCGAGCTCATCACACACTTTGCCCAAATTTTGTCAAGATTTGAAGGCCCCCATCCATTCAAGTGATCACAAAGGTAAGCAACTTTGTCCTTTCATCTCTTATTGCTAGATTAGCTCTTGCAATGCTTTATATAGTGATTAATTTGTGGGTTTTAGTAATTTGGGAGGAATGATATGTGGTAGTTTATTTGATTTATATGCAATTTGAGCTCAAAATAACTCTTAGTTTGCATATTTAGGTGTTGTTTACTTAGTGCCTTCCCGTCTCCGTCCTAGCCACCGTCGATCGTCCGCACCGTCCTGTCGCCGGCACCACCGGCCTTGTGGGGTGAGCCTCTTGTTCTTATCTTTTTATATATAAAAAATCATGTTTGTGTGATTTATATATATAGTTATTTGTATAGTTATCTTACCCGTACGTTGTTTGTTATTCATAGTGCCATGGTTTCGATATCCGTCCCCGTCGGCCCTCGTCCGGGTTATGATTTGGATGTGGTATATTTTCTTTTATAACTATTTTGTTGCATTTCGTGTCTATGACAAATCATGCCCATCAAGTTGACATAGATATTTTTATCTAGGAGGTATGTGAACCGGAAATTCCAACCGACCCTATTGTCAAGAGGTTAAATTTAGTTGAAAGAGAAAACGGGTATTTGAAAGAAAAATTAAAAAGAATTGAGGGGGAGAAGATGGAATTGGAGTTGCATGTTGCCGATGTCGTCGATGATCATAAGATCAAGATGGACAAAATGCGTTTGAAGATTAGAAAGATTAGAAAATATGCCATTGATAGTGAGGCTTGGTATCATTATGCTGTTGGATCAATTGTTACCTTAGTTGCGATCTTGATCGCATTTGTTGTTTCATTTAAATTCTTTAGTTAGAGAGTTATTTGTTTGTTGCATTTAAGTCTTGTATGAACTTTATGTATGAACTTGTATTAATTTGGTCTATTCGGTGTTGTGTAATGAAGATGAGCCGACAATGGATGTACGATGACCGATGCTCTCCCGAGTTCATTAATGGCGTGCAAACTTTTCTGCTTGCGGCTGATGAAAACAAGCGGGCGGATGGTTTTATGCCTTGTCCATGTTTAGTCTGTAAGAATGATCAAAATTACTCTACGTCAAGAACCATTCACGTCCACCTGTTTAAGTCTGGTTTCATGCCCCACTATAATGTTTGGACCAAGCACGGAGAAAGAGGGGTTATGATGGAAGACAATGAAGAAGAAGAGGACGACGACAACTATCCTGGCCATGGGTTCCCTGAATACGATGATACAACAATGGGGGAAGAAGCTGAGCCGGCAATGCGGGAAGAAGCTGAAGAAGAGGCATCAGATGAGCCCGCTGATGATCTAGGTCGGGCCATTGCCGATGCAAAGAGAAACTGCGCAAGTGATTTGGAGAAGAAGAAGTTGCAGCGCATGTTAGAGGATCACAAGAAATTGTTGTACCCAAATTGCGAAGCTGACAAGAAAAAGTTGGGCACCACACTGGAATTGCTGCAATGGAAGGCAGAGAATGGTGTATCTGACAAGGGATTTGGAAAGTTGCTGGTAATGATAAAGAATATGCTCACAAAGGACAACGAATTGCCCGAGAGTACGTACGAAGCAAAGAAGGTTGTCTGCCCTCTAGGGTTAGAGGTGCAGAAGATACATGCATGCCCTAATGACTGCATCCTCTACCGCGGTGAGTACGAGGATTTGAACGCGTGCCCGGTATGCGGTGCATTGCGCTATAAGATCAGCCGCGATGACCCTGGTGATGTCGAGGGCGAGTGCCCCAGGAAGAAGATTCCTGCCAAGGTGATGATGCTCCTAGAATACCACGGTTGAAACGTTTGTTCCAAAACAAAGAGCATGCCAAGGCGATGCGATGGCACATAGAAGACCGTAAGAAAGACGGGAAGTTGAGAGTACCCGCTGACTGGTCGCAGTGGAGAAAAATCAAGAGAAAGTACAGGGAGGACTTTGCAGGTGATGCAAGGAGCGTATAGTTTGGTCTAAGCGCAGATGGCATTAATCCTTTTGGGGAGCAAAGCAGCAACCATAGCACCTGGCCTGTGACTCTACGTATGTATAACCTTCCTCCATGGTCATGCATGAAGCGGAAGTTCATTATGATGCCAGTGCTCGTCCAAGTCCCTAAGCAACTCGACAGCGACATTGATGTGTACCTAAGGCCATTAGTTGAAGAACTCTTACAGCTGTGGAATGGAAAAGGTGTACGTGCGTGGGATGAGCACGGACAGGAAGAATTTGACCTAAAGGCGTTGCTGTTCGTCACCATCAATGATTGGCCTGCTCTCAGTAACCTTTCAGGATAGACAAACAAGGGATGCCGCACATGCATGCACTGTTTGGATGATACCAACAGTAGATATTTGGATAATTGTAGGAAGAATATGTACCTGGGATATCGTCGATTTCTTCCGAGAAGGCATCCCGTAAGAAAGAAAGGCAAGCATTTCAAAGGTGAGGCGGATTACCGGATGAACCCTCGCCACCGTACTGGTGCTGATATACATGATATGGTCAAGGATTTGAAGGTAATCTTTGGAAAGGGTCCTGGCGGACAACCTGTTCCGAATGACGCTGACGGACACGCACCCATGTGGAAGAAGAAATCTATATTTTGGGACCTGCCCTATGGAAATACCTAGAGGTCTGCTCCGCAATCGATCGTGATGCACATGACAAAGAATCTTTGCGTGACCCTGCTTGGCTTCTTGGGCGTGTATGGGAAGACAAAAGATACACCGGAGGCACGGGAGGACCAGCAACGTATGCACGGAAAAGACGGCATACATCAGGGTCATGCCAGCTACGCTCTTACCAAAGAAGAGAAGGAAATCTTCTTTGAATGCCTGCTCAGTATGAAGGTACCATCTGGCTTCTCGTCGAATATAAAGGGAATAATAAATATGGCAGAGAAAAATTTCCAGAACCTAAAGTCTCATGACTGCCACATGATTATGACACAATTGCTTCCGGTTGTATTGAGGGGGCTTCTACCGGAAAACGTTCGATTAGCCATTGTGAAGCTATGTGCATTCTCAATGCAATCTCTCAGAAGGTAATCGATCCATAAATCATACCAAGGTTAGCGAATGATTTGGTGCAATGTCTTGTCAGTTTCGAGTTGGTGTTCCCACCATCCTTCTTCAACATCATGACGCACGTCCTAGTTCACCTATGCGAAGAGAGTAACGTTTTGGGACCTGTATTTCTACACAATATGTGCCCCTTTGAGAGGTTCATGGGAGTCTTAAATAAATATGTTCATAACCGTGCTAGCCAGAAGGAAGCATCTCGAAGGGCCATGAAAATGAGGAGGTCATTGAGTTTTGTATTGACTTTATTCCTGACCTTAAGCCGATTGGTGTTCCTGAATCGCAGCATAAGGGCAGACTGGATGGAAAAGGCACGCTAGGAGCGGATTAAATAATATGTATGGACGGGCATTCTCTCACTCAAGCACACTACACAGTTCTACAGAATTCCGCCATGGTGGCTCCGTATATGGAGGAAGACAACAATTTTCTACGCTCCAAACCCGGAGCAGTCTGATGACTGGATTACATGTGAACAAACAGGGACTTTCGCCGGTTGGTTGTAGACACGTGCCATGCATGACGCCGCTATTGAAGATGACCTGTACTTGCTGTCCCAGTTACCATCTTTCAATATAATGACTTTCAAATGGTACGAGATAAATGGGAATACATTTTACACGATCGCCCAAGATAAGAAGAGCACCAACCAAAATAGTGGTGTCCGCTTTGATGCAACAACCAAGACGGGAAGGGAAACATATTATGGTTACATAGAGGACATATGGGAACTTTACTATGGACGTGGTTTGAAGGTCCCTTTGTTTCGGTGCAAATGGGTCAATATGACACGAGGCGGGGTAACGGAAGACCCACAGTACGGAATGACAACAATGGATCTCAACAATCTTGCGTATGCAAACGAACCATTCATCCTAGCCAATGATGTGGCGCAGGTTTTCTATGTGAAGGACATGTCTACCAAGCCGAGAAAAATAAAAGATAAGGAAGCGAATTCATCATACGATGAGCCAAAGCGCCACATAGTTCTTTCAGGGGTAAGAAACATCGTGGGAGTGGATGACAAGACACACATGTCAGAAGATTATGAAAAGTTTGATGAAATTGCTCCATTCACAGTGAATATTGACCCGGGCATCCAGTTAAATGATGAAGATTGTCCATGGTTACGGCGCAAAGGGAACACGCGAAGAAAAAGTTTCACACCCAAAGATCCCACTCTGGGATGTGATCGGCTTAACTGTCATCACTTTCTTCTCTAGTGAGTTTCCGGACATATATATCTGGAAAGTCCCGCTTCGAACCAACCGGAGGGAATCTTTGTAATAGTTACGGTACTTATGTAATAGTTAGGGTAATGGACAATCTCTTTCGAAGTATCAGGGTTTCGGACGAAAACTCATCTGTTACAAAGGCATTTCATTTTTTTAACTTATTACAACTCCAGAGATTTTGTCCGTTCAGTATGCACCATTCAAAGCCACGTCATCAATTTTCAACCCTTTCTGACTTCATTTGCTATTTTTCATGCATTTACTGATTTTTTTCAGCTAAATGACCCTGAAATTGAAAAACACTTCAAATGAACTCCGAAAAAGTTGAAAGTTGGCATGGTATCATAATTTCACCCACATAGCATGTGCAAAAAAGTAGAGAGGGTTACGGTAAAAACTGAATGCACTTCGTGTACAAAATGGACAATCTCTTTCGAAGTATCAGGGTTTCAGACGAAAACTCATCTGTTACAAAGGCATTTCATTTTTTAAATAACCTAAGTATTACCAAATTGAATATAATGATAAAACACACTAATATTAAACATAAGAAAAAAGAATCACTGGAAAATCTATTTTCAAAGTTAAGTTATTCATAAACTAGTGATTCACACAAATTTCAAATAATTCAAATTTAAACTATTCAAATTTGAAAACTACTGGCACTAACAGAAAGTTTGTAATTTCTTGTACCTAAAGCAAAGATATTCATAAAGAAACTCTAAATATAGAAAAAAACAACCCAGAAATAAATAAAAGATTTTAAATAAAGAAGAAAATAGAAAAAATAAATAAAAACAAGCCCACCTACTGGGCCACATCGGCCTGCATACGACTAGAAACCCCACCTGTAGTTGGGCCAGGATGCAGGCCCGCAAGCCCAGTAGGCCACACAGGGCAGAGTAGCAGAGTTAGGCCCAGAAGGCCTGCATTAGAGAGGAGCTCAATGCAGTGCCCGCGCTGGGGCTTATAAACAGGTCTTGGGGCTCCTCAACTAGCGAGGTGGGACTAAACTTGCCGCACCGCAACTGCGCGAGCGCACCCCCTTTAGTACCGGGTGGTGGCTCCAACCGGTACTAAAGGGGTGGTCTTTAGTACTGGTTGGAGCCACCACCCGGTACTAAAGGCCTGCCCTTCCCGCTGCTCCGCCTGGCCAAAATTGACCTTTAGTACCAGTTGGTGGCTCCAACCGGTACTAAAGGCCCATCCTATATAAACAACACTTACGAATTTCGTCAGTTTTCATCTCCTCTGCTTCTTCTCCTCTGCCCCGTCGCCTCCGCCCCCCATCGATGCCCCGCCCGTCGACGCCCCCGTCGCCGCCCCCGTCGCCACCCCCATCGCTGCCCCCGTCAACGCCCCCGTCCCCGTCGCCGCCCGTCGCCGTCCCCGTCGCCGCCCGTCGCCATCCCCATCATCGCCGCCCGTCGTCGTCCCTGTCGCCCCCCGTCGCCATCCCCGTCGTCGCCGCCCCCATCGCGCCTCGCCTCGCCGGTGAGCTCCTGCCCCGCCATGGCCACACACACACATTGTTAGACATAAAACGGAAATATGTCCGCGGCGAACCTCTGGTAAAGCCTGAGGAGGTCAAGAAGCTCTCAACGAGAATGTATGAATTGCATGAATGGTACATGGAAATTACCAAGACTACCAATCGAGAGTCCCTCATGGTGAAAGTCAACGAAGATCATTACTTCCATCAGCTAGCTCTGTCTGTTGGGTATACAGAACTGTTTCAGTTATTCAATCAAGACGCACTCGACAAATATATCGTCAGTTGCTATTGTGTGTAAGTGATTTCTTTCTGTAATTTAAGTTTCAAGCTAGCTGTGTAGTGCTCTCGTTGATCATTCAAGGAAATATGCCCTAGAGGCAATAATAAAGTTATTATTTATTTTCTTTTTTCATGATAAATGTTTATTATTCATGCTATAATTGTATTAACCAGAAACTTAGTACATGTGTGAATACATAGACAAACAGAGTGTCACTAGTATGCCTCTACTTGACTAGCTCGTTGAATCGAAGATGGTTAAGTTTCCTAGCCATAGACATGAGTTGTCATTTGATTAACGGGATCACATCATTAGAGAATGATGTGATTGACTTGACCCATTCCGTTAGCTTAGCACTTGGTCGTTTAGTATGTTGCTATTGCTTTCTTCATGACTTATACATGTTCCTATGACTATGAGATTATGCAACTCCCGAATAACGGAGGAACACTTTGTGTGCTACCAAACGTCACAACACAACGTAACTGGGTGATTATAAAGGTGCTCTACAGGTGTCTCCGATGGTACTTGTTGAGTTGGCATAGATCGAGATTAGGATTTGTCACTCCGATTGTCGGAGAGGTATCTCTAGGCCCTCTCGGTAATGCACATCACTATAAGCCTTGCAAGCAATGTAACTAATGAGTTAGTTGCGGGATGATGCATTACGGAACGAGTAAAGAGACTTGCCGGTAACGAGATTGAACTAGGTATGGTGATACCGACGATCGAATCTTAGGAAAGTAACATAGCGATGACAAAGGGAACAACGTATGTTGTTATGCGGTTTGACCGATAAAGATCTTCGTAGAATATGTAGGAGCCAACATGATCATCCAGGTTCCGCTATTGGTTATTGACCGGAGATGTGTCTCGGTCATGTCTACATAGTTCTCAAACCCGTATGGTCCGCACGCTTAACGTTCGGTGATGATCGGTATTATGAGTTTATGTGTTTTGATGTACCGAAGGTAGTTCGGAGTCACGCATGAGACCGGAGACATGACGAGGAGTCTCGAAATGGTCGAGACGTAAAGATCGATATATTGGACGACTATATTCGGACATTGGAAAGGTTCCGAGTGATTCGGGTTATTTTCGGAGTACCAGAGAGTTATGGGAATTCGTACTGGGCCTTAATGGGCCATACTGGAAAGGAGAGAAAGGCCTCAAAGGGTGGCCGCACCCCTCCCCATGGACTGGTCCGAATTGGACTGGGGGGGGGGCGCCCCCTTCCTTGCTTCTCCTTCTCCCTTCCCTTTTTCCTATTCCATGTGGGACGTGGAATCCTATTAGGACTAGGGAGTCCTAGTAGGACTCCACACTTGGGCGCGCCCTATGAGGGCCAGCCTCCTCCTCCCTCCATCCTTTATATACGTCGCTAGGGGGCACCCCATAGACACACAAGTTGATCATTGATCTCTTAGCCGTGTGCGGTGCCCCCTCCACCATAATCCACTTCGGTCATATCGTAGCGGTGCTTGGGCGAAGCCCTGCGTCGGTAACTTGATCATCACCGTCATCAAGCCGTCGTGCTGACGAAGCTCTCCCTCAAAGCTCTACTGGATCGTGAGTTCGTGGGACGTTGCCGAGCTGAACGTGTGCAGTCCGCGGAGGTGCCGTACCTTCGGTGCTAGGACCGGTCGATAGTGAAGACGTACGACTACATCAACCGCGTTGTCATAACGCTTCCGCTTACGGTCTATGAGGGTATGTAGACAACACTCTCCCCTCTCGTTGCTATGCATCACCATGATCTTGCGTGTGCGTAGGATTTTTTTTTGAAATTAGTACGTTTCCCAATAGTGGCATCCGAGCCAGGTCTATGTGTAGATGTTATATGCACGAGTAGAACACAAGTGAGTTGTGGGCGATAATAGTCATACCGCTTACCATCATGTCATACTTTGATTCGGCGGTATTGTAGGATGAAGCGGCCCGGACCGACATTACGCGTACGCTTACGCGAGACTGGTTCAATCAACGTGCTTCGCACACAGGTGGCTGGTGGGTGTCAGTTTCTCCAACTTTAGTTGAATCGAGTGTGGCTACGCCCGGTCCTTGTTGAAGGTTAAAACATCAAATACTTGACGAAAAATCGTTGTGGTTTTGATGCGTAGGTAAGAACGGTCCTTGCTCAGCCCGTAGCAGCAACGTAAAACTTGCAACGACAAAGTAGAGGACGTCTAACTTGTTTTTGCAGGGCTTGTTGTGATGTGATATGGTCAAGACGTGATGAGATATAAGTTGTTGTATGAGATGATCATGTTTTGTTGAAGTTATCGGCAACTGGCAGAAGCCTTATGGTTGCACTAGTAGAAAACAGGGCTTTCGTTCGGGCCTGGCCAGCCCATTAGTCCCGGTTCTGCATGAAACGGGACCCATAGGGTGCATTAGTCCTAGTTCGTGAGCCCAGGGGGCCGACCGGGCCACGTGGGCCACTGGTCCCGGTTCGTCTAGACCTTTTGGTCCCGGTTCCACGCACGAACCGGGACCAATGGGTCTCGCCCCTGGCCCATGACCATTAGTCCCGGTTTGTGCCACAAACGGGGACTAAAGGGTTGGTCCTCGTTGCGGTCAGAGTTTAGTCCCACCTCGCCAACCGAAGGGCGCTCACATCGGTTTATAAGCCCGTCCCTCTCTGCCTTGTTGAGCTCTCAAAATAAAAATAGATGCCCTTATACAGGGAATTTGCCCTAAATTCATAGTGAATTTCTCTTAAAATCATAGAAATTTATTATGAATTTAGGTTCAATTCTCTCTATAGGCGCATCTATGCTCATTTTTTTATGTTGGGGTTGGCGATCTTTACAGACTTTTTGTGTGTTGAATATGCACCATTCAAAATCAGTCTCTGCTTTGAATGGTTCATTTTGAACACACAAAAAGTCTGGAGTTCAAATAAGTTCAAGAAAATGAGATCCCTTTGTAACAGATGAGTTTTCGTCCGAAACCCTGATACTTCAAAAGAGATTGTCCATTTTGTTCACGAACTGCATCCACCTTTTGCCGGGACCCTCTCAACTTTTTACCACATGCTATGTGGGTGAAATGATGATATCATGCCAACATTCAACCTTTTTAGAGTTCATTCGAAATGCTTTTCAATTTCAAGTTCATATGAAATGCTTTTCAATTTTAGGGTCTTATGGCTTTGAATGGTGCATTTTGAACACATGAAAAGTCAGGAGTTCAAATAAGTTTTAAAAAATGAAATCCCTTTGTAACAGATGAGTCTCCGTATGAAATCCTGATACTTTGAAAGAGATTGTCCGTTTTGTACACGAAGTGCATCCAGTTTTTGCCGTAACCCTCTCAACTTTCTTGCACATGCTATGCGGATGAAATGATGATACCATGCCAACTTTCAACCTTTTCAGAGTTCAGTTGAAATGCTTTTCAATTTAAGGGTCTTATAGTTCAAAATAATTAGTAAATGCATGAAAAATAACAAATGAAGTCAGAAAGGATTGAAAAATGATGATGTGGCTTTGAATGGTGCATTTTGAACACACAAAAAGTCGGGAGTTCAAATAAGTTTTAAAAAATGAAATCCCTTTGTAACAGACGAGTTTCCGTATGAAATCCTGATACTTTGAAAGAGATTGTCCGTTTTGTACACGAAGTGCATCCAGTTTTTGCCGTAACCCTCTCAAATTTCTTGCACATGCTATGTGGATGAAATGATGATACCATGCCAACTTTCAACCTTTTCAGAGTTCATTTGAAATGCTTTTCAATTTTAGGGTCTTATAGCTCAAAATAATTAGTAAATGCATGAAAAATAACAAATGAAGTCAGAAAGGATTGAAAAATGATGATGTGGCTTTGAATGGTGCATTTTGAACACACAAAAAGTCAGGAGTTCAAATAAGTTTAAAAAAATGAAATCCCTTTGTAACACACGAGTTTCCGTATGAAATCCTGATACTTTGAAAGAGATTGTCCGTTTTGTACACGAAGTGCATCCAGTTTTTGCCGTAACCCTCTCAACTTTCTTGCACATGCTATGTGGATGAAATGATGATACCATGCCAACTTTCAACCTTTTCAGAGTTCATTTGAAATGCTTTTCAATTTTAGGGTCTTATAGCTCAAAATAATTAGTAAATGCATGAAAAATAACAAATGAAGTCAGAAAGGATTGAAAAATGATGATGTGGCTTTGAATGGTGCATTTGAACACACAAAAAGTCAGGAGTTCAAATAAGTTTTAAAAAATGAAATCCCTTTTTAACAGACGAGTTTCCGTAAGAAATCCTCATACTTTGAAAAAGATTGTCCGTTTTGTAGACGAAGTGCATCCAGTTTTTGTCGTAACCCTCTCAACTTTCTTGCACATGCTATGTGGATGAAATGATGATACCATGCCAACTTTCAACCTTTTCAGAGTTCATTTGAAATGCTTTTCAATTTTAGGGTCTTATAGCTCAAAATAATTAGTAAATGCATGAAAAATAACAAATGAAGTCAGAAAGGATTGAAAATGATGATGTGGCTTTGAATGGTGCATTTTGAACACACAAAAAGTCAGGAGTTCAAATTAGTTTTAAAAAATGAAATTCCTTTGTAACAGACGAGTTTCCGTATGAAATCTTGATACTTTGAAAGAGATTGTCCGTTTTGTACACGAAGTGTATCCAGTTTTTGCCATAACCCTCTCAATTTTCTTGCACATGCTATGTGGATGAAATGATGATACCATGCCAACTTTGAACCTTTTTAGAGTTCATTTGAAATGCTTTTCAGTTTTAGGGTCTTATAGTTCAAAATAATTAGTAAATGCATGAAAAATAACAAATGAAGTCAGAAAGGATTGAAAAATGATGATGTGGCTTTGAATGGTGCATTTTGAACACACAAAAAGTCAGGAGTTCAGATAAGTTTTAAAAAATGAAATCCCTTTGTAACAGACGAGTTTCCGTATGAAATCCTGATACTTCGAAAGAGATTGTCCGTTTTGTACATGAAGTGCATCCAGTTTTTGCCGTAATCCTCTCAACTTTCTTGCACATGCTATGTGGATGAAATGATGATACCATGCCAACTTTCAACCTTTTCAGAGTTCATTTGAAATGCTTTTCAATTTTAGGGTCTTATAGCTCAAAATAATTAGTAAATGCATGAAAAATAACAAATGAAGTCAGAAAGGATTGAAAAATGATGATGTGGCTTTGAATGGTGCATTTTGAACACACAAAAATTCAGGAGTTCAAATAAGTTTTAAAAAATGAAATCCCTTTGTAACAGACGAGTTTCCGTATGAAATCCTGATACTTTGAAAGAGATTGTCCGTTTTGTACACGAAGTGCATCCAGTTTTTGCCGTAACCCTCTCAACTTTTTTGCACATGCTATGTGGATGAAATGATGATACCATGCCAACTTTCAACCTTTTCAGAGTTCATTTGAAATGCTTTTATAAACTCTAATAGCAAAAGGAATCAACTAAAAAGCTTTTATAAACCTCTAGTATTTTTAAACTAAAATTATATAAAATTTATGCAACTAAAATTATCAAAGTATTTCGTGTTCAAAACATGAAAAGCAGAAAGAATTATCATAAAAAAAATTGTTAGAAACTTTAGTAGCAAAAAGAATTTTCATAAAGAATTAAAATTTAAACTATTCAAATTTGGAAACTAATGGAGTAACAAAAGGTTTATAATTATTCTGAGCTAAAAGCAAAAAGATTAAAAAAATAAAGCAAAAACCAAAAGAAAATAAATAATTCAAAAAACAAAAAAAATACTGGAAAAAAAATATAAAAAAATGCCGCCTAATGGGCCACACGGCCTGCATACGACTAGAAACCCATCTGCACATGGGCCAGGATGCAGGCCCACAGGCCCAATAGGCCCAACATGGCAGTGACAAGGCTAGGCATGTAATGCCTGCATATTAGAGAGGAGCTCAGCACCTGAGCTGCAACGCAGCTTATAAACAGCTGCTGAGCTCTCTCAGCTAGCGAGGTGGGACTAAACTTCCCAGCGCACCGCGCCAGCACAGGGCCTTTAGTCCCGGTTGGTGGCTCCAACCAGAACCAATGCTCCCCTTTGGTCCCGGTTGGTGGCACCAACCGGAACCAATGCCCACCCTTTGGTCCCGGTTGGTGCCACCAACCGGGACCAAAGCCCTCTGCTTCCCGCCCTTTGGGCTGCTGAAAAGAGGCCTTTGGTCCCGGTTGGTGCCACCAACTGGGACCAAAGCCCTGTGCTTCCCGCCCTTTGGGCTGCTGAAAAGAGGCCTTTGGTCCCGATTGGTGCCACCAACCGGGACTAAAGGTGGAATTGGTCCCGGTTTGTGCGTCGAACCGGGACCAAAACCTTTGCTATATAAGCCAACACTTAGAAAATTTTCAGATTTCCATCGCCAGTTTCCCCCCGCCCGACGACGCCGCGAGCACGATCTACGCCGCCAGGCTGCCCCGCCGCCGTCGCCGTCGCCCGTCGCCGTCGCCGTCGCCCTCCGCCGCGCGCCCCCGAGCCGTGTCGCCCGTCACCGTCGCCGTCGCCTTCCGCCCCCGGCCCGCCGCGGTCGCCGTCGGCCTCCACCACCCACGCCGTCGCCTCCGCCGCCCACACCGTCGCCCTCCGTCGCCCGATGTGAGCCGCCGCCACGCCACGACTCTGTTTATTTTTTTCATATCATTTGTATTATTTTTTTGTTCATTGCATTTTTTCATATATATAATGTATATATATATGTATGTGGTAGCTATATGATGAATGGATGTGGCTATGTATGTATGAATATAATGTTCATAGAATTTTTTTGTTTATATATGTTTTTTTCATATATGTATTAATTTTTTATTGAGGTTAATTATTAGTAGATATCGATTTTAGGTTAGTGCTTAGTAGTTGAACTAGTTGATTTAATAAAACTATTTTATTAAATTTTACTATATATAGAAGTAGTTTATTTTTAGTAAGAACTACTTTATTTTATATATTTATAGTAAGTGTTTAGTAGTTGAACTAGTTGGTTAATTAATAAAATTACTTTATTAAATTTTACTATATATAGAAGTAGTTTATTTTTTAGTAAGAACTACTTTATTTTATTTATTTATAGTAAGTGCTTAGTAGTTGAACTAGTTGATTAATTAATAAAACTACTTTCTTAAATTTTACAATATATAGAAGTAGTTTATTTTTAGTAAGAACTACTTTATTTTATTAATTTATAGTAAGTGCTTAGTACTTGAACTAGTTGATTTAATAAAACTACTCTATTTTACTATATATGGAAGTAGTTTATTTTTAGCAAAAAAATAATAGAACTAGTTTATTTTTTTAGTTCAAGCAATTAATCCCGCATCGACGTCGACGATGCCTATCCCGCATCCTCGTCGTCGACTCGGCGGAGGAGGCTGGCTTGATCAGAGGGGCCATGTCCGGGACTGGGCTCCGCCGGGCTGGTTTTGGGAGGTGCTACCTTCCGGTGGGCGTAGGTTGGTGAGGAGCCAGCCCGTCGTTGACCCGATCCTTGTTTGGTGGCGGTCACATGGGCCAGTGACGGTGCCGAGGCTTCCGGACACCGCGGAGGTGGAACGTCACCGTGTCAGCGAGGAGGACCAGCACGTCCGTCGCTACATGGTTGCGTTGGAGGGCAGGCTCGACAATACCTGGCAGATTCTTCAGGGATCTCACTGGAGCTATGATCCTGTGATGGTTCCGTCCCTTTGGGTGTCCACCGCCCGCGCCGATACCCGTCGGGCGCTACTGTTCTAGCTGAACTAGCGATGCTATATGTATGATAGTATTCGAGGTGTATTAGTGATAATATTTGACGATGTACGGACGCATGGAGATGATGTAGTTTTGCTTATAATTGAATGCATCCTAATTTGAATACTACTTTATTTTGTGATTTGATTTTGCTTATTGAATGCTCAAAGTGGAAAACTACTCCTACTTTGAATGCTAAAATTGGAGAGCACTATGCAAGGCGTATGCATATGATTAGTTGATAGCTTATAGGGTTTTTGTTTTCGCAGAAATCTAGGAGGCCCCGGCCCCTCCATCATCCCCACCGTCATCCCCGTCACCGCCCCCTCCGACATCGAGGTGAGACCAGCCAAATCCTCTTTTAGAAAGATAATTAAATGATATTTCGGGTTGACTGTAGGTCTGTCGAGTCTCCACCATATATGAGAGGACGAAGAATCCCGACTGTTGTCGTGGGGGCAGCTTCTCCTTCGTTCCCGTGTGCTAGACAATTTGGTGTAATGCACTCGAGAACGAAAGGAGTAGCTACCATCACCGACGGTCGCAAATGTCAGAGAGGAATCAGTGAGGGAGAGTTCCACCATATATATATGAGAGGACGAAGAATCCCGACTGTTGTCGTGGGGGTCGCTTCTCCTTTGTTCCCGTGTGCTAGACATTTTGGTGTAATGCACTCGGGGACAAATGGAGGAGCGACCATCACCAACGGTCGAATGTATACACCACGTGAGCTGAGAGTTTTCAAGAAAAACTCGACAAACCGATAGTCAACCCGTGATGAATAATAATGATCTAACTTAGGTTTTTTAGTACATATATTTAATTGTAGACGTTTAATATTTGAATTATGAACATAGGAAATGTCGTACTCGGACGACGAAAGTCTCCCAGGGGAGTGCGACTGGTGCCACGACGACCGAGGTCAGTGCGACAGGCCTCACCTGGATGAAGATCGGCGCTTCAGTATTAAGCTGGAGGAGACCTTCGATGTTGAAACGGTACGCAACGACGACAAGTGTTATTTTTTCGTAATTAAGCACGACTTCAACTATTTCAACTTGTACTTTTCATCTTTTACAATTCGGCTAGCTTATCCCATGCCATGCAAGACGCTACGTCTTAGAGGATGGGTTTTGAAGACCATGAAAGTATGGAAACAAAGAAAATTCACCTAAGGACCCATCATGATATAGATTTTGAAGTAAATCTATATAATTCTGAGAGCGTAACCCATTTTGGTTGCAAAAATTGGGAAGTATTTTGCAAGATGTGTGGTTTTGATGAGGGTATGCTTGTCACCATGGATCTTGGTGATCCTGACATCGAGCAAGACAATATGGACAGTTGGGTCCTTGTTGATATGCCTCCAATTCTACCGCTATGTGAGTTTCTCAAACATAGTTATTAGCTAATGTATATTGTTCATTTCAAAATAGTTGAAAGCTTATTTTCATTGACAGCTTATTTTGATTGTTCAAACGATGGGCGGAACATGGTAGACAGAACCTACTAAACCGATGGCTCTAAGTTAACTTATAAGGAGAAAACTCATCTGGTCGGATTTTGTACTGATCTTGAGAATTACAATATCTATTGTAAAACTCCTCCACATTATGGTCAATACGTGCCACTAATGTACGTGTTGAACTACGGCAACTACTATGGAGATACGCTGGCAAGATTTCTTACTATTATGACATCCATGCATCTTTTGCATACTTCTAAAACTAGTACATCATTGCTAACTATGAAGTTATTACTATGTTTTTCAACAGATAATCCCAGAGGATTGTGTGCCTCATTTGATGTATCAGAATGGTAGGCTTGATGTTTTGAACATACAACCAGGTCATCCTACGAATCTCAACTGTCCATACCGGATTTCTAAAAGAAGTGGAGACATGCAAATCAAAGAATGGAAAAAATGTATGGACAGTCGCAAGGAGGTTCTTGGAAGCAAAAGGAAGCGAAGCGCAAGAATTGGAGACAGGATGATCTCCATTCTCCATAATGGAGAGTCAGGGTCTATATTGTTTTATGCTATTTTACCTTAAAGAGGGTATTTCGGTTCTACCTTATACTGATGATCATGTGCTAAGAACAATTAAGTAGGGTTGGTTCGATGACTATGAGGATGATGATCGTATGACTTGTTATTAATAACGAGTAGAAGTTGTATGATGATGATTAGTAGGACTTGTTATTGTATATGATGATGCATGATGCGCGCATGAAGAGTTATTATATATCAGCGGGTGAAATGAACATGGATTGGATTGAAGTGAAGGCAACATGCATGTGGTGCATGTCGAAAGTAGTACAATCCAAACTTGATCAAGTTAGGATTAGTATTACTTTCGACATGCACCACGTGTTGCCTTCACTTTAATCTAAGCCATGTTTAGGCATAGCAGTACGTAGCGTTGGTAAACCAAGCACGGAGATATAAGAGAGGACACTTCTCTCTAATAGCTACCTAATAACAACCTAAATTAACCCCCAAAACCCCTAAATCAGCCCCTTTTAGAAAAACAAAAACAAAAACCTCAGCTCCAGCCAGATGCTGACGCGTGAATGTCTATTGGTCCCGGTTGGTGTCACCAACCGGGACCAAAGGCCCCCTGCCTGGTCTGGCCGCAGCGGCTACGTGGAGGACCTTCTGTCCCGGTTCATGTAAGAACCGGAACTAAAGGCCAAGGGCATTAGTAACGACCTTTTAGTCCCGGTTCACAAACCGGGACAGAAGGCCCTCACGAACCGGGACAATAGGCCCTTTTTCTACTAGTGTTGTCTTTTTTCTGCATAAGATGCAAGTGCCATGTAATTGCTTTACTTTATCGCTATGTGATAGCAATAGTTCCAAAAGCAATAGCTGGTGAGACGACTATGTGATGACACGTTGATAGAAGATCAAGATGATGGAGATCATGGTGTCATGCCGGTAACAATAGAGATCATGACAGTACTTTGGAGATGGAGATCAAAAGCACAAGATGATGATGGCCATATCATGACACATATTTTGATTGCATGTGATGTTTATCTTTTATACATCTTATTTTTCTTAGTTCGGCGGTAGCTTTATAAGATGATCCCTTACTAAAATTTCAAGGTACAAGTGTTCTCCCTGAGTATGCACCGTTGCCAAAGTTCGTCGTGCCGAGACACCACGTGATGATCGGGTGTGATAAGCTCTACGTTCACATACAACGGGTGCAAGCCAGTTTTGCACGCGCAGAAATACTCGGGTTAAACTTGACGAGCCTAGCATATGCAGATATGGTCTCGGAACACAGACACCGAAAGATCGAGCGTGAATCATATAGTAGATATGATCAACATAGTGATGTTCACTATTAAAAACTACTCCATCTCACTGTTCGGCAAATGCCTTTATTTGAATATAAAGCTCTTGAAATTCCCCCGCAAAAAGAATACGCGTGGGATTTTCCATACATTGGAGGTTACAGTTCCAACCACCTCTCAAAAATAACACAGACTTCACTCACGTTGCTGGAGGTTACTCTCAAACAGTTACTACTTGCCAGTGTCAGAACACAGAATTTCCAAACCTCCTATGTAATATCCCATGGATTCCGGAACTTTGTTGCAGTCGTAAGAAGGACGATGCGGGGAAACAGGTATGAAGGATGATGCTAGGAAACATTCGTATAAGCTGTCATAAGAAGGACTGTATATGTCGACACAAATAGCAGACATAACCTAACATGATCAGATCTGACAATACATCATAAGCAAGCCAGTACAACATCTATAGATCGTACAAGAGCAAATCGCAGGAGACAAGTTAAAGGTATTTCATAAATCACGGACATCAACGGTTAAGAAATTGCATGTTTAGAAAACATAAATATCCGAACAACGTCAGACGGGACATTTAATTTACACCATGTCAAACATCTCTTGATAAATGCAATACGGCTCTGCTATGAAGGCGTCTACTCGGACTTCATTGAAAAAGGGAATCACCTGGAATCACCTGCATCAGATCCGCGTCCCACATGATGGTTTGGAGGTCAATGTGCTCGTATAGAAGCTTGAAGAGAGTTATAACCATCTGAGTTCCCTCGCGTGTGCAGCCGATCACTGCTGCCGAACGATCTCATCAGGGACCTCGCTGAGCTTGACGAAAAAGTCAAAGATACCCTCATTGATGTCACCGCCCCCTCCATACATAGATTTCATTAGCCTTCCCATCTGCAACTGCGCCAACATTGTTAGCCCTACCAACCAGCAAACGTGATCGAATGGCTTGACGGCGCGATCCACGACTCGACATTCGTCAAAGCAACTCTTGAATTCATGGTACGTAGTGTCACTGAGTCGCTCAAGGTGCAGGGCCGCCCATTCAACCTCCCGATCCAAGATTGGAATGTATGCTGAAATAAACAACCCAATTAATTCGTTTTTGTAAATCGTTTGTCATTGACCACTGAACAACCACTACCTCCACCAGAACAAGTCGCCGAGGTGCCACAGAGGTTTAACCTGATACTTAGATTCAGTTTTCTGAACTTTTGTTTTCTACAAAAATATTCCAGACCTATATCATGCTCACAAGAAAAAGGCTACCCGTTGAATCTTTTATCCGTTTATGAGACTCAGGTTGGACGTACCAAGCGGGCTTTTCGGCCCGCTCATGGCCCGTTCGGTCTTGGCCCGCTCGGTCCAGGCTCGCTACATAAAATGGCCGGTCCGGTGTGCCATATCAGGCCCCAAAAAATCTCGGTCCAGTCCGGTCTTTAACTGGTCCAACCGAGCGGACCCAGAAAACATAGTCATCGCTGTTGCCCTTCCTCGCCGTCGCGGCCACAGGCAGAACTGGGCTGAACCACCGTGTCTCTGAGCTTGCCCACACCTTCCTTCCTCTCCTCCCCGTGCCCCGTGGCCTCTTGCCGCCGCTCGCCGTCGCTGCCGTGCGTGCACTGCCGCCGTTCGCGAGTTCTAGACCATGCCGTCCACCCCAACCGTCGGACCAATTCATGCCATGGCTGCGGATTTCAGTGCCATGGCACGGCAAGTACTATTTTTTTGGACTGCGGGATAAACGCCCGGCCGTCATTTTCGGATCGCTGGCAGCCGTTTCAGCACAGCACGCACGCATGAGGAATGCTCCTCCGTAATTTTCTCATCCAACAAATGAGGCAAGTATTTTTTTGGAAGGAGCTAGATTTAATACCGGGACGCTTCCTATAATCACGCGCCATCCACGGTGCCGTTTCTTTTGCAGCTTTTTTCAGTCGAACAGAAAACAGGAAGTACGAGAGAAACAAGGTTGGTTCCAAAAATTACGGCACCATCTGACGATTATCTACACGTCCGATTTGAGCCGCTAATCACGGCAAGGCCCGCGCACAGCAAATCGTGGGTTCATGCACGCGCTGTATTACTTGCATGCAACACAAAAACCGGTAATGAATAAACATGTGCACGTTCATGAGTAACAGCCGCGCACTTCTCATGGCACGTCGCCCACCTCTAGCGGCGCTCGCGATGTCGTCCACCTCGCCAGAGCACTACTGCACGTCGCCTACCTCGCTGCTGCTCCCGCGCACCTCGTTACGATGGTGGTTGTCCGGTCCGCTCGGGCCGGCCCGGGCTTTGCCTCCACCGGTCCGGTCCCAAAAACCAGGACCGCAAGAATGGTCGGTCCGGTCCGGTCCGGACCGCCGCCGGCCGGTCCAAACGGTGGCTCAGTCAGGGACCGGACCGGCCCAGAGCGTGTCCACCCTGATATGAGACTACGGTCCGTCTAACAAATACTCCCTCCGTTCCTAAATACTTGTCTTTCTAGGCATTTTAAATGACTATCACATACGGATATATGTAGACATATTTTAAAGTGTAGATCTACTCATTTTACTCCGTATGTAGTCACTTGTTGAAATGCCTAGAAAGACAAGTATTTAGGAACGGAGGGAGTACACGCTATCTTGCTGTCTGTCTTACATTCTTCTTTCCTCCTACTTCATAGATAAGTATATGATATCTCCTAAAGATTGTTTAAGGCGCTAATATCAAAGAGTCTAGACTTTTTATTTTGACAGACATAGAGTCTAGACTAGCTATATATCTGGAGGAAGAATCCACATGCCACCATGTAAACCACCCTGCACGAAGTATCCTAGCGACATGATCCTCTTGACCTCATTGTCGGTGATGTTGTTTTCCGAGTGGTCTTCCTTTTAGCATCTCATGCCGCTGATGTTGTTTGAGATTTTCAAGACTACCCTGTCACTAGCGATGATAGTGTTTTCACCTAACCAACAATATTGCGAGTAATAGATGTGGTTTCTCTCCACACTGCCCATATGTTCGCTGGCAGAGATAATTACACGATAGTACCACATTTGGGGCGGTGGTGGCGAATTGGTACCACTTTTGGAAATTTTTACGTGTCAGTATCACGTTTGGGTCGAACCGTTGCAAATCGAGCTAATCTTCGTATTTCTACGTATTGACGCTGGAACTGACCGCTCGGGCCCGCACGTCAGCTGCCACGCTGGCGATTCGCACCCGCCCGCTCGCTCGATACGTGCGGTCCGGCTCGAACCAGACCGGCCCGTGCTCTGTCTCTCCCTCCTCGCTCGTGCCTTCCTCCTCGCTCCTCTCTCGCCGCCCTCGTCGCCGCCCGCAGCGTTGCCGGACCGGACCGCCGCCGCCCGCCATGGTTTTCGAAGACGAAAGCAGTGAGGAGACGTCGAGCCTGCCGTACATGCACTCGACCTCATCCACGGACGGGCTTAACCAGGTGATTTCCCTTGAGCTAGGTTTAGGGTTAGGGTTTCAGATTTGGGGCTTTTTGATTTGGTTGATTTTGCTGGGTTTTGATTTGGGCATTTTGTTTGTATGAGGTTCGGCAGGTCCCTTTCAGCGTTGAAGATCAAGATCACCAGGGGCTTGAGCTGGAAACGATGTCGCCATGTGAGAAGCACGGGAAGGCATCTGAGAGGCTTGTCGCATTTGAAGGAACAGACACAGGGAGAAGGTTCTTAGCATGTGCAGAGCCGGTATGAATTGTAGGGTGATAGTTGGATATTATATTTTGGTTGATAGTGTCATTTTATTGTTGGTTTGACAGTGGCATATTGAACATGACTACAAGGCCTGATTATTAGGGCATATTCACTTTTGCAACAGCAGTAGCAGTAGTTTCATGACAGTGGTACTGTTATTTAGCAGTGGCATTGTTCTTGGTATCATGTGAAATATTCAGTTTGGGACTTCTACAGGTTTTATGTTGCTGTTGTGGCATTTTTATGTAGTTAATGACAGTGCACTGTTAATTATGTTGTTGTTACACTTTTACTCCTGTTTGGAACTAAATATTGAGTGCACTGTTACTTTTATGTTGGGATGCACCTGCTGTTATGTATCTAAATGCTACAAATATTCAGTTGAATGGAGCATATGTACTGCATATGCTTTGGTAGTTCAGCAAGTTTGCAGTTTGAGATTGCTCTTGTTTTGTAGCTGATTAGCAAAATCTAGTTCAAATCTGTAGCTGAGTGGTGTTGTAATTTGTCATGCTGTTATTTAGTGGGTAGGTACATCTCAATTACCAGTGTAGCTTAGTGCTGCTATTATTACCAATTTAGAAAGGAAAAAACAGTGGTAGGAACTAATATAGCTTAGTGCACTAGTTATTTACCTGTGGTATGAACTAACTTGTTTATTATTTATCTTTTTGCTCTTTTTGCAGGAAGGGCAGAATTGTGGGTTTGTTGAATGGGTTGATCACCAGTGGCCCCCAACAATGCAAAATGCATTGTTGAAGCTGTGGGCAATGGTTGAAGATAGCAGGAGTGCTAGGGTGAATGATAATCTTGAAAGTTCTTTCACTATCCACCATCTGACAGAAGAGAAGAACAAGTTGGAGGCCAACTATGACAAGCTAGTCCAAGATGTGCATGAGCTTATGAGCTTCCAAGAGGAGAGGGTGGTGGATTTCAGACATCTGCAGTCTGCCATTACATATCAGCATGAATGCAGAAGTGAACTGGTGGCTGATATGAAGGCACAGATGGCAAAGAGAGATGCAGAGTCTGAGAAGCTTAAGCAGAATTATGAAGTGCTACTGAACCTGACAAGAGCTCAAGCTACAGTCATCCAGAACCTGAAGTTGAAGCATATTACAGACAAGCAATTGCTTAGTGAAGTTAAGATGAACTTGGAGTTGAAGAATGCAGAGCTCACAAAGTCTGAGGAGAAGCTCACCCAAGATAAGCTAGAGTTGAAGTTTCAGGTTTCAGATTTGCTTAAGGGAAAGGAAAAGCATGGTGAAGAGATGGTGCAGCTAGAGCTTTAGTTTGCTGAGCTGATGAAGGCAGAGGGAAGCTGAAGGAGAAGATCAAGGGGATCCAGGCCATCTTAGAGAAGTGAAGAAAATGAATATGAGACTAGTGGGCAATGCTGACCTTTTGGGCATGATGGTTGTGTAGTGTATGGCTCTACTAAATGTGAACTTCTCTAAGATGAACTATGGTTGTGTATGTATGTAGTAAATATGCTTTTCATCCTTTTGTGAGAAAAGGATGAACTATGCATCTAAACTCCATTATGTATTGTGAACAATGGTTGTGTACCCTATAATATGTTGAACTCCAGTAACTATTGTGTGTTATGTTTGCTAGACTTGAAATGATGTTATATCATGCATTGGAAGATGGATCAGATATTCTGTGTTATGTTTGCTAGACTTCAGATTATGATTTCTCATGCACTAGGTTTTATATTAGATGATTATGTTAGCATTGGAAGACTATTTGATGGTTATGTTAGCACCGTAAACCCTAATGGTTAGGTTTAGGTGGCTCCGTCGACTCCGAGGCACCGTAAACCCTAAAGGTTAGGTTTAGGTGGCTCCGTCGACCCCTAGGCACCGTAAACCCTAATGGTTAGGTTTAGGTGGCTCCGTCGACCCCTAGGCACCGTAAACCCTGATGGTTAGGTTTGGGTGGCTCCGTCGACCCCGAGACACTGTAAACCCTAATGGTTAGGTTTAGGTGGCTCCGTCGACCCCTAGGCACCGTAAACCCTAAAGGTTAGGTTTGGGTGGCTCCGTCGACCCCGAGACACCGTAAACCCTAAAGGTTAGGTTTAGGTGGCTCCGTCGACCCCTAGGCACCGTAAACCCTAATGGTTAGGTTTGGGTGGCTCCGTCGACCCCGAGACACCGTAAACCCTAAAGGTTAGGTTTGGGTGGCTCTGTCGACCCCGAGACACCGTAAACCCTAAAGGTTAGGTTTGGGTGGCTCCATCGACCCCTAGGCATTGTAAACCCTAAAGGTTAGGTTTAGGTGGTTCCGTCGACCCATAGCCACCATAAACACTAATGCTTAGGTTTAGGTTGGTTCATCCATATGACCAAATAACAAAACAATGCCATTAAAGTATGAACATAAACCATCAACTTATCCACCCAAGTGGCATCAATCCATGAACCATCAAGTTATCAGCACAAGTTACTTTAGTGGCATCAAACACAAAAGAAAACACATTGTAGTGGCATCAAACTCTAATAATACACATTGTACCATGAATACAAGTTGCTGATGTATCATCAAAGCAAAATAAAGCACAATGTATCATCAGCACAAGTTGCTGTAGTGGCATCAAACCAAAATAAAGCGTCAGCAGTAGTTACTAGAGTGACATCAAACCAAAAGATAACATTCCACATTGTAGTAGGTGCACATTGTAGCATCAGCAGAAGTTTGCATCACCTTCTGCCACCTCTACTAGCATTGAACCAGGCCATCCATCCAGTGTGTGTGCCATCAGTTGGTGGAGGAGGAGCACTAGAAGTTGAGGCACCATACTGCCTTGGGGCAGAGAAAGGCCTTGAAGAATGAGCACCTCTCCCAGCAGTAGATTGAGCACTAGAAGATGCTCTTCCAGATCCTCTTCCACCACCAGCCCTTCTTCCAGCACCTCTGCCAGCACCACTTCCACCACCTCTACCAGCAGCACTTCCAGTTCTTCCAGCTGTTGGTGTTGGTGCAGGAGCTCTAGTTGTTGGTGCAGGAGCTCTAGTTGTTGGTGCAGAAGCTCTAGGTGTTGCTGAACCAGTTCTAGGTGTTGCTGAAGCAGCTCTAGGTGTTGCTGCAGGAGCTGTAGGAGCAACACCTCTTCCTTGTGAATTCCTTGCAGCAGGCTTGGAAAACAATTCAAAGGAAACACACTTAATAATACTACAAGTAAGAAATGTACAAGGGACAAAGGTAATTTACAGAAACATCAAAGTGAAGAACTAGTTCAAAGGGCTTACCACATGTTTGTTCTTTCTTAAGGCCAACTCAGGTTTCAACTGTTTAAGGCAGCTTGTGTATTTATGCCCTTGTAATCCACAATTGCTACAAGTTATTGTCCCCATTCTTGAGGTGGACTTTGGCTTTGGAACTTTAAATTTTCCCTTTATCCTCTTCTCTTTCTTTCTTCATTTCTTGACTTTAAATGCTGGAGGTTCTATGTCTGGACCTGGGGTCTTTGTCCAGTCATGCTCACCAGGGACAGGATATATCATTGGTTCATATGCTGCCAAGTAATATGGTTTCTAGAAAAATTTGCTTACAAAGTCCTCTGGAAACCTTTTTGCCTTGTTAATTGCTGAGATGGCATGGTTACATGGGACTCCACTGAGGTCCCACTTTCTGCAACCACATGTTTCAAGTTCCAAATTGACAGCATGTGTTTGCTCCCCACTAGTTACTTGCCACAAGTTAACACCTGCTTGAATGGGTTTGCAGTACCTGGCCCTTTCCTTCTCAATCTCCAACTTCTCACTGTAATGTGGTGTGATCTCCCATCTAGCTTCCTTTCCACTCTCTCTATTCCTGTTCCACCTAACCATCTGCTTATCCTTTATGCCATCACACATAGTTCTTATTGGTTTTTTCCTATGATCTAGGATGTACTTGTTAAACACCTCAGACAAATTGTTGACAACCAAGTCAGTCTAGCAATTGTGTCAAATGCATGCCTAGCCCAGGTTTTCTTGGGTATTGCTCTAAGCCACTGCCAAGCTTCCTCACTCTCAGATTTGAGATCATCCATTGTTATATTAAATTTGTGTTCATTATATGCATAACTGGCATTATCCATGCACTTCTTAAGGTCTTCCCCCCTAAAGCCAACATTTTGGAAGTTTGCATATATGTGTCTTAAGCAGAATCTTTGATGACTGTTAGGAAAAACTCTATCAACTGCAAACAGTAGCCCCTGGTGCACACAATTTAAACAGCTAAGCTACTGTCTAATACACATGTAAACACATATTTAGCAGGCAATGCAAGGTGGATAGACATACCTTCTGTCTGTCAGACATTATAGTATATGGACCATACTGTCCAACTTCTCCTCCAAGACAAATTTTCAGTTGGTGTAGAAACCAGCACCAGTTTGGTTTGTCCTCTTGTCCAACAATGCCAAATGCCAGTGGGTATATGTTGTTATTGCCATCTCTACCAGTGGTAGCAAGGATTTGTGCACCAGTGGTTAGCTTGATAAAACATCCATCAATACCTAAAACAGGAAGTAAACATAACATGTTAAATGCATTTATATGTGCAAGCTATTGAAACTAACAACATCAAAGTAGTGTACAAGCTAAAATAAACTAACCAATGAATGGTCTACACCCCTGTAGAAATCCCTCCCTTGCTCCATTGATGCAGTAAAACATGGCATGGAATCTGGGTCCTGGATGTGGGATTTTTTCAGTGGCTCTTGGAGTTACAGTGCTGACTACAACTCTACTCCCAGGGTTTGTATCCATGATAGTCTGAGCATAGTCTCTCAGCCTTGGGTATTGCTTCTTATGATCTCCCAACACAGCCTCAACAGCTAGGTTTTTTGCCCTATATGCCATAGCCTTGGGGACATCCACACCATACTTTTCCATGCAGGCATCAATAAGTGTATGTATGCTAGTAGTGACATCAGATCTGAATAGTAGCTCATATTGCTTTGCAAGCCACTTGGCACTTACCCTGGTTGTTTCAGTAGAACTAGGGCAAGTGTGTTGTAATCTCATCTTCTTAATTGCAAAAGTGTTTTCCCCTTTTATAACAGTTGCCACAATGCAGAACTTGCATTGTGAATTCTTGCAATGCACAATGATCCTCTTATCTGAGTTCCTATGATACTTGAAGTCTCTGCACTGAGTGATGTGCAAGCTCAACAAAGCATCTCTGAATTGATGTTGATCTATGAAACACATTTGCAGTTGTAGTTGTTGGTGTGGTTGCTCCAAATCCTCATTGTACCATACTCTAGGTGGCCTCTTCTTTGCCCTGCTCTTCCTTCCTTTAGGTAGCACAAATGCTAGTGGCTGAAACCCATCATCTTCACTGTCCTTCAGTAAACTATTATCTTCTTCATCTGATGATGGTTTCCAATCAGGTTGCACTTCTTCTAAAACACTGGAATGTGACCTTGTTGTTGGTCCCCTCCTTACTTGCAGCTTCTGCTTCTTCTTTGCTGGCACAGATATTTTTTCTTCCTCTTTTGGAACAATTGGGTCATCATCCTCCAAATCAAATAATTCCTCTACCTCTGTGTCACCCTCATAATGCACTTGTTCTTCCTCCTCTGTTTCTTCTTCTGATTCTTCATCCTCTGTTTCTTCTTCATGTTGTTCTTCTACTTCTTCCTCTATCTGTCTGTTTCCCTCTTCCATCTCCATGTCTTCAGCATCATTCATTTCCTCATTATAGTTAGGCCTTAAATCCCCAATATAATAAGGGATAGTGTCACTGTCATATTGCCCTTCAGATGAAGATGCATAACTGCCATCATAGCCATCTTGTTCTTCTTCCACAACTTCTTTTAACTTTGGATTTAGAACACTCCTGCTCTCTTGTGTTAAAACAGCAGGGCCTATAGCTGCAATAGAGCAGCTACTCTGACCTTCATAAGCTACACCTTGCTGATCAACAGCATACACAGGAGGATCAGCCAGATCATAAACCACAGGCTCAGAATAAACAATTGCATCTAATTTTTGCTTCTCTACAAAACCCTTTTTGCTAAACTGACAGCTGGTGGACAAGCCCTAAATAGCAAATTAAGCACCAAACTCTCCTCATTCTGCCTCTTGATCAACTGTAGTTTAACATTACTATCAACCAATTCCAAACCCTGCTCTCCTGGGGTCTCCATGTAAAACAGCAGTGAATTATCAATACTAAAAGCCTTGTGTTCCCATCAATGCAACCATATTCAGATATGTCACATCTGAACAACTTAACTTCCTCTCTAACAGATCATTATTGTCAAAATGGATCCTAACATTCCATATGTCTTCATATAAACTACAATTCACATGCAATTTGCCTAATCAGTACACTATAACCCTAATTAGCAAATAAATGAGAAGAAAAAAAGACAGAAACAGAAACTTACAGGACGCCGTCGAGCCCGTGGGTCAGCTCGTGGCTATTGCTAGGGTTCGCCACCCATTGTTGTGCCAGCCGTACCCGCTGCTCCATGGACAGTGCGGGCTCCATGAACTCGTCGTCGTCGCTGGAATACTCAGAGCTCGAGTAGTCGTCGCCGCCCTCGATTGGAGATCTCCCCTCGATTCCTCCTGCCGCGCCGCTGCCAAAGAGGGGAATGTTTGCGCCGCCGCCATCGCCGTTGCCGCCACCGCCGCTGCCGCCACCACCGCCCGAGGTCGCCGCCGCCATCGCCGTAGAGACGCGCGAGGGGGCTAGGGTTTGTCGACGAACAGAGGAAGAGAAGAAAGGAGAGGGAGAGACCGAGCACGGGCCGGTCCGGTTCGAGCCGGATCGCACGTATCGAGCGAGCAGGCGGGTGCCGATTCACCAGCGTGGCAGCTGACGCGCAGGCCCGGGCGGTCAGTTCCAGCGTCAATACGTAGAAATATGAAGATTAGCTCGATTTGCAACGGTTCGACCCAAACGTGGTACTGACACGTAAATTTTTTCAAAAGTGGTACCAATTCGCTACCACCGTCCCAAATGTGGTACTATCGTGTAATTATCTCTCGCTGGCACATGCACTGCCTTGGAGAATAACTTCCCTAGAAACAGTGCTTCGTCACCCAAGCTTGTAACCTCCAGCCGCTTGTGCTTGTAACGTGCCTTTTGTTTACCAGTGTTGTTAACAAGCTGGAAGACCTTGAAGAAAGGCTGGATGTTTGGCAACCACCGGGTCTTCAACGCGATCGCAAGCTTGCCCTTTAGATCAAAGATGTAACTGGTATTGTCATCGTCCGTATGGATTTAGCGGTCTATCCTTCGCATGGCTAACCGGTGTTCCCCGGTGACCGCTGGTGCACCATCATCATCCACGCCAATCTCAAACTTGATGATTTTGCTCTGACTATATAGGCCATAGAGCTCGCCGTTGCAAAACGTGATGTCGACAAAAAATCGGTTATTAGGAAATCCTTGTACGGTCCACCCAGTATTCGGACAACCAACTCTGCAGAGCGCGATGCCACAATTGGATGTTCCAGCGGCAAGGATACACTGAGGAGAGTTGGGAGATGCCGAGAAGGCAACTCTGGAAATAAAGACCAGCTGGCCGAGGGCATGGTGCCTGCTAGGGCAGACGATTGTCGCCTTCTTCTTGGTGAGCGGCACCTCGGCACAGAAAAGGTTCATGATCCTGACCAGGCCTGGCACGTGGAAGACAACCCAGCCACCGTCGTGGCCGCCGATGATCCACCTCCCGGCGTCTTTGCGGGGGACCCCTAACCGCACGACGGCACCATCATCGGGGCAGTAAAGAGCCTTCGTGCTGCTGCCATCACGAGGCGAGAGGAGAAGCCACGGGAGCGCCGGCAAGGGAGGCACCGCGAACGCGGCGGTGCGCCATGATCGGCAGACGGCGGTGAAGCGTGTGCGGCCGAGCGGTGAGGCGACCATGCTGTAGACGAGGGCGAGGAGATCGTCCGGGAACGCGGCCGACCAGCACCGCCTCGTGGTATGCGCGCGCTTGGTTTCGGGATCGTCGCAGACGGAGGCCATCTGTGACATCGATCCGCCGCAACGAGCGAGATACGTGTTTTTTTAGGGGACTGTCTATTCTACTGTACATCCGAATGAAATCTAATTCGCTTTCATCCATATTTTTTATAAGCTAACTACCGGAAGATGAGAAGGACCAAAACTAATGACATCTAACCACACAGCTGAATAACACTCTGAGCACTAAAATATTGAAAAATTGCGGTTGCTGATGCACTGAGTCAACTATACAAAGGGCAAAAATACCACTAATATTTACAGTGTAAAAACCATGGAAAATGCACGGTAATTCCATTAAAAATACACTGTAATTCCACTTGCAAAATACAGAGCAAAAATCCACTAAAAGTACACTGTAAATCCACTAAGACTTACAGTGTAAATTCCACTAATAATTACAGTGTAAATACCATGGAAAGTGCACAGTAATTTCACTAAAAATACACTGTAATTCCACTTAAAATGCCACTTGCAAATACAAGGCAAAAATCCACTAAACGTACACTGTAAACCCACAGATTTACAGTGTAAATTCCACTGTAATTCCACTAATAATTACAGTGTAAGCCCACTGAAAATGCACTGTAATTCCACTAAAAGTACACTGTAAATTCCACTTAAAACACACAGAAGAATTACACTGCAATACCACTGAGAAAGTACTAAATTTAACCCCAGAGAAGCACCACCAGAGAGGGCGATTCCTCCATGATCAAGGACACAAACATGGTTGGAGAAGCAAAAAAAAAAATCACAGGTAAACACCCCCTCCTATGCATTCCTCACCTCCGGTCGTCTCTCGTCTCTCTCCTGCCTGAATAGGTCTGGAAGAAAGAACATACTGTAGTGGATCATTACATAGGCTAAGTTAAGCACAAAATCTACACAGATCAAAAATAAGAACATAATCGTACAAAAGCTTGAACCAGGAGAAACTCTAGGAACAACTAGGATATGGTCGCATGAATTAGTAGTCTATGATCACAGGAAAACTGAAAACTAGATGCCCAGATCATAGATTTCAGAACTTGCAGAAATAAACACACTACAAGGATCAAAACATGCTCACGAAGCTAGCAATTCCATTATGAAAACTAGGTAAAAACATACAAGGGGGAAGATTGCTCGAGTTGAGAGAAAATATGACTATTTTCGCAAACTTTGGAAACTGAAAAACTAAACACTGTTAAGAAACCTTGATATACTACTTTTAGACACTTTCTACCTGTTCTTAAATAGCAGTGATTGAAGGACTGAATTTAAGTAACTTTGGAAGTGTAAACTACTATGATCTGATGCTTGCTTTCACTGAATATTGATAGGCATTAACATAAGCACTAAAAATTGAAATTAACAGAAAAAGGACAAACACAATCAGGCTAAAAACATTCACACTAGAAGGCACTCACACTAGTAGCAACAAACAAAAAGAATCTATAAAACTGATAACATATTTACAGTTCAGAACTAAAAGGACAAATTTGTGACTGTTAGATCAAATTACTGGGACCTACTACAAAATTACTCTGCATTTATTTACAGTTCAGAACTGAATACTTGTTTGCATTAATAGATAATTTACTCAAACTATTGAGGGCAGATGCCTACAATCGAAGCAAATGCAATGAGATGCATCATCAAAGGACATGCGATGTACCTCAATGAAGACGAGGTTGATTTCCTTAACATATGGCTTTCTAATAGCAGAAAAAATCCTAAAAACAAAAAACATTATTAAAAACATGCTTTCTCTAATTAGTTTCTTGACAAATAACAGAGTGGGTCATACGCTTTTACCGAGCTACTTCAGCCGCAAATGATGTACAAGGTTTGCATTGCAAAAAAATCATAGAAAACTAAAATAGGGAAAATCTACCAACACTAGTCATCTGCTAATGATATTCAGTTTAACGTAGTGTGTTGGAAAAAAGGGAAAATTCAGAGTAGATCACTGTACCTTACACATTCCTGAAGTTACAACCCAATGGAACAAAACACTCGCAGTGTAAGACAGACTAATAAAAGACTGAAACTACAGTCCGAATCACCGTTACTTTTCTGAAAATATTCAGTCCAAATCACTGTCCAATTAACTCAAAGTTACAGTCCAAATCACTCACCAAAACACTAAAAATTACAGTACAAATCATTGTTACTTGACTGGAAAAATTCAATCTACATCACTATCCTATTCACTCAAAGTTACAGTCCAAATCACTACTCAAAACATTGAAAATTGCAGTCCAAATCATTGTTACTTAACTGAAAAAATTCAGGCCACGTCACTATCCAATTCATTCACAGTTACACTCTAAATCACTGACCAAAACCACTAAAAATTACAGTCCAAAATTGCTACTAAACTGAAAAATTCAGTTCACCAAATACACATCACGAGACTGAACCCACCAAGAGGGTCAGCATTTGTATCCCAGCCATCTACATAAGACACATACAAGACGAACGACAACCTACCAAACTAGCAGACGCCAAAGGGATCAGTGTACTTCTAGTCTAAATTTAATGTGAATATCAGTGATCTACTCAAGTGACAACACAAACCACATACATCTACACAAAATATGTGCGGGTAATACATGCAACTAACACAAACAACAAGATCTGGCCGAGAAAACTCTACATGCAACTAACAAACAGATCTGACGAACGACACAAATCGACGGGGAAAAATAGTACCCGCAGTGGGGGAGGGGGCGTGGGGAGATGCTGCAGACCTCCGGTGCGGCAGACGGAGGGGGCGGGGCAGCCGGACGCCGGCCCACCAGCCTACTGAATCGGGCGGCGAGGGGAGCTCCAAATTGTTGGAAATATGAGCAATTTACCAAATGATTTTATTAACAGAAATACTAGATAAAGCACGACTAGTATAGCAATGATAAAACAAGTCATGCGATTTGACAAAGAGAAGGTAAACATCATCTTCATATATGAACTGTAACTAAACACGTCTAGAGCAGATAGTATAGCAAGTTGCATATATTAAACAGAGTTTAACATATCCAGGGCAAACACTAGAACAAGGAACTGTAGCAGGGTCTCTAATAAAAAGAGGAAGAACACGTACGGGACAGCAGCAGCAGAAGCACTGGACTTCGGGTCGACATCCTCTCCAGCCATGTCGTCGATGAGGTTGTCGACGTCGGGGAAGAAGTCGTTGTCGGGGAAGTAGTCGTCGGAGTCCGTGATGAAGAGGTCAGTAGTCGCGCGGAGCGCTCCCCAAAAACCTTATCACCCTTCTCCCGTACAGGACTCAAAAAGGTGCGGTTCCGGAGGCCTACTGTCCCGACCTGTGGTGCACGCCGCAAGCCGGGATGGGGAAGAACGTAGCAGCAGCGCAGTGCTTAGGAACTTTGTGGCGAGAGGAAGAGGATCTTCTGGTGTATCTCTCTGGAGAGGAGCGACCTCTCTTATATAGGCACAGGAGAATAACGCGAACAGGCTGCGGCGGGAGGCGAAGCAAGGGAGGAAGACGAAGCGAACAGGCATCACGCGAAGAGGTGCGCCGTTCGTATGCAGTCTCCACTACAGCAAAACGTTTCAGCTCCCGTGTGACCGTTCGTATACCCGTCGTGCGTGGCAAAAATTTAGACATCGGCTCATTCCCGCAACCCGCGGCGCGTCGTGACGAGGCGTGGCGAGGAGGCGGGCGGCGGAGGGGGAGCGCGCGTGGATCTCCCTCTTGTTCTCATGCTCATACAAAGTGGGGAAAGAACCTCCCTCATAAAGAGGTCCAACTCCCTCTAAACTAGCAATGTGGGACTAAACTTTAGTTCCACCTCTTGCCTTGCACGAATGAGCTGCGTGGGCCTCTAGGATTTATTAAGAATTTCTGAAACTGCTATTGAGCTAGGCCCAAAATAGACCAAATTCCAGCACAAATTGCCATGGCTGTCTCACTCTCTCTCGACTCTGTTCCGGTTGTGCCTTTCGAAATGAGAAGGGAAACGAGGAGGAGGGGAATGGGCAACCACAACAACGCGGGCGATAGCAAAGGAAGGGTACCGGGTCTCCAGGAAATTAAGCGGGGCCGATAAGAAAGAAAAGGCAACAATGGGGCAAAATAACACGAATCTCGGCACAGAGATCGCATGGCTCACAAAACGGATGAAAGCCAATTGAATTCAGCCGGATGAAAATTAGCAAAACCGTTTTTTAGAGGTATTTTGAGCTTTATTGGCCGGGCAACGCAAGCACGTTTCGGCTTTATTGGCTGGAACTAGTTAATTGTTTCCTGTTTTTCTCTTCAAGTACGTCTAAAGGACTCTTGTATAGGCGCTAATGGAAAATAAAAATAGGATTTTATGTCTGACACCCTTGTAAGAGTTCATGTCTCCAACGCTCGGAGCTGCACGAATAGAAAAAAAAGAACAGGCAGCTACGCTGGCTCTACCCTCTCCAACCCAGATTTTCCAGCAATTTTTTATCGCAGCACCGACTGTAAAGATCCGAGAGTCAGCACGTTAGTGAAGGTGCTGCTGCCGACTGTCATCCTCCGCCGGAAAATAAGCGTCAAAGGCCACGGTTTATTAGTCTTCTTTGTATTTGTGTTAAATTTTGATCTTATATTTAACTAATAAAATGTTAATGCATGTCACAAAAATAATATTATTGAAAACTATATTCAAATACGAATCCAACAATATAATTTCTGGTGACTTACATTAATATTTTATTTATTAAATCTCTAGTCAAAATTGAGTATAAAATACAAAAGGAACTTATAAACCAGGATGGAGGTAGTAGTATTGTACGCATATCGAGGCATTGCCTCTCTTGCTGACTTTTGCTAGCGCTATGGATGTGTGTATGTATGTCAAGAGGTGTGTTAAATTGTATCTTTTGTTAGTCTATGGATGGAGCATCATAACCCTTTGTTCGACGCGATTTTGTATCAAAGAAGATAAGTTAAATACGTTTGGTAGTAAAAAAGTCATGGATCAATGATTTTTTTCCCTCTCTCTCGTATGTGACTGACCTCCATAATCAGACTTTGTTTGTAGAAGTTGTTTTATTTAATAAGTGCAGAATAATACTGGGAAGGAAACACAGGTATACCTAGACACTAGTACGTACATGCATATGCATCTGCCAGATGAACCTTTGATTAGTTGTGCGTGCATGCATGCTGAAGTCGCTCACGCCGTGGCCCCGGTCGCCCGCCCAGTCGCCCGTTCGCCCATCACCCGTTGTGGATTAGCTTTGTACATGCGCGCACGCTGGCAGAAAAAGAGTTAAATGTCAAGCACATTAGTGTTGGTTTACTTTTAAGCGGGCACTAATGTCCGGTTTCAACGGCTAGACGGCCGCTTTCATTAGTACCGGTTCGTGGCCGACCTTTAGCACCGGTTCGTGCCACGGACCGGTACTAAAGTGAGTGGTGGCAGGATGTTATCAGTCCGAGGCCCCTCCAGCACCTTTAGTACTGGTTCGTGACACGAACCGGTGCTAAAGATCGTCCTACATAAACCCTTCGTCCACCCGAGCTCGCTCTGTTCTTCCCCTTTCCCCTCTCCTCTCTATTCTTCCCCTCTTCCTCTCGAGCTCATCACACATTTTGCCCAAATTTTGTCAAGATTGGAAGGCCCCCATCCATTCAAATGATCACAAAGATTAGCAACTTTGTCCTTTCATCTCTCATTGCTAGATTAGCTCTTGCAATGCTTTATATAGTGATTAATTTATGAGTTTAGTAATTTGGGAGGAAATATATGTGCTAGTATTTGATTTATATGCAATTTGAGATCAAAAATAACACTTAGTTTGCATATGTAGGTGTGGTTTACTTAGTGCCTTCTAAATCTACGTCGTAACCACAGTCGATCGCCCGCACCGTTCCGTCGCCGGCACCACCTTGTGGTGAGCCTCTTGTTCATGAATGTTTTACATTACCAAATTGATGTTTGTGTGATTTGGATATATAGTTTCCTCGTATAATTATCTTACCCGTACGATGTTTGTTATACATAGTGCCATGGTTTTGATATCCGTCCCCGTCGGCCCTCGTCCTTCTTATGATTCGGATGTGGTATATTCTCTTTTAAAACTAGTTGTTGCATTTCGTGTTTATGACAAATTCTGCCCATCAAGTTGACATAGATATTTTTGTCTAGGAGGTTTGTGAACCGGAAATTCCAATCGACCCTATTGTCGAGAGGTTAAATTTAGTTGAAAGAGAAAACGAGTATTTGAAAGAAAAATTGAAAAGAATTGAGGGGGAGAAGATGAAATTGGAGTTGCATGTTGCCGATGTCGTCGATGATCACAAGATCAAGATGGAGAAAATGCGCTTGAAGATTAGAAAGATTAGAAAATATGCCATTGATAGTGAGGCTTGGTATCATTATGCTGTTGGATCAATTGTTACCTTAGTTGCGATCTTGATCGCATTTGTTGTTGCATTTAAATTCTTTAGTTAGAGAGTTATTTGTTTGTTGCATTTAAGTCTTGTATGAACTTGTATTAATTTGGTCTTTTCGGTGTTGTGTAATGAAGATGAGCCGACAATGGATGTACGATGATCGATGCTCTCCCGAGTTCATTAATGGCGTGCAAACTTTTCTGCTTGCGGCTGAGGCAAACAAGCGGGCGGATGGTTTTATGCCTTGTCCATGTTTAGTCTGTAAGAATGATCACAATTACTCTACCTCAAGAACCATTCACGTCCACCTGTTTAAGTCCGGTTTCATGCCCCACTATAATGTTTGGACCAAGCACGGAGAAAGAGGGGTTATGATGGAAGACAATGAAGAAGAAGAGGACGACGACAACTATCCTGGCCATGGGTTCCCTGAATACGATGATACAACAATGGGGGAAGAAGCTGAGCCGGCAATGAGGGAAGAAGCTGAAGAAGAGGCATCAGATGAGCCCACTGATGATCTAGGTCGGGCCATTGCCGATGCAAAGAGAAACTGCGCAAGTAATTTGGAGAAGAAGAAGTTGCAGCGCATGTTAGAGGATCACAAGAAATTGTTGTACCCGAATTGCGAAGCTGACAAGAAAAAGTTGGGCACCACACTGGAATTGCTGCAATGGAAGGCAGAGAATGGTGTATCTGACAAGGAATTTGAAAAGTTGCTGGTAATGATAAAGAATATGCTTCCAAAGGACAACGAATTGCCCGAGAGTACGTACGAAGCAAAGAAGGTTGTCTGCCCTCTAGGGTTAGAGGTGCAGAAGATACATGCATGCCCTAATGACTGCATCCTCTACCGTGGTGAGTACGAGGATTTGAACGCTTGCCCGGTATGCGGTGTATTGCGCTATAAGATCAGGCGCGATGACCCTGATGATGTCGAGGGCGAGCGCCCCAGGAAGAAGATTCCTGCCAAGGTGATGTGGTATGCTCCTATAATACCACGGTTGAAACGTTTGTTCCAAAACAAAGAGCATGCCAAGGCGATGCGATGGCACAGAGAGGACCGTAAGAAAGACGGAAAGTTGAGAGTACCCGCTGACGGGTCGCAGTGGAGAAAAATCGAGAGAAAGTACGGGAAGGAGTTTGCAGATGACGCAGGGAACGTATGGTTTGGTCTAAGCGCAGATGGCATTAATCCTTTTGGGAAGCAGAGCAGCAACCATAGCACCTGGCCTGTGACTCTATGTTTGTATAACCTTCCTCCTTGGTTGTGCATGAAGCGGAAGTTCATTACGATGCCAGTGCTCATCCAAGGCCCTAAGCAACCCGGCAACGACATTGATGTGTACCTAAGGCCATTAGTTGAAGAACTCTTACAGCTGTGGAATGGAACAGGTGTACGTGCGTGGGATGAGCACATGGGGGAAGAATTTGACCTAAAGGCCTTGCTGTTCGTGACCATCAATGATTGGCCTGCTCTTAGTAACCTTTCAGGACAGACAAACAAGGGATACCGCGCATGCACGCACTGTTTGGATGATACCGACAGTATATATTTGGACAATTGTAGAAAGAATGTGTACCTAGGACATCGTCGATTTCTTCCGAGCAGGCATCCCGTAAGAAAGAAAGGCAAGCATTTCGAAGGTGAGGTGGATCACCGCGAAGCCTCGCCACCGTACTGGTGCTGATGTACATGATATGGTCAAGGATTTGAAGGTAGTCTTTGGAAAGGGTCCTGGCGGACAACCTGTTCCGAATGACGCTGACGGACGCGCACCCATGTGGAAGAAGAAATCTATATTTTGGGACCTGCCCTATTGAAAAGACCTAGAGGTCCGCTCTGTAATCGACATGATGCACGTGACGAAGAATCTTTGCGTGACCCTGCTTGGCTTCTTGGGCGTGTATGGGAAGACAAAAGATACACCTGAGGCACGGGAGGACCAGCAACGTATGCATGGAAAAGACGGCATACATCAGGGTCATGCCAGCTACGCTCTTACCAAAGAAGAGAAGGAAATCTTCTTTGAATGCCTGCTCAGTATTAAGGTACCGTCTGGCTTCTCGTCGAATATAAAGGGAATAATAAATATGGCAGAGAAAAAGTTCCAGAACCTAAAGTCTCATGACTGCCACGTGATTATGACGCAACTGCTTCCGGTTGCATTGAGGGGGTTTCTACCGGATAACGTTCGATTAGCCATTGTGAAGCTATGTGCATTCCTCAATGCAATCTCTCAGAAGGTAATCGATCCAGAAATCATACCAAGGTTAGAGAATGATTTGGTGCAATGTCTTGTCAGTTTCGAGTTGGTGTTCCCACCATCCTTCTTCAACATCATGACGCACGTCCTAGTTCACCTATGCGAAGAGATTAATGTTTTGGGTCCTGTATTTCTACACAATATGTTCCCCTTTGAGAGGTTCATGGGAGTCTTAAAGAAATATGTTCATAACCGTGCTAGGCCAGAAGGAAGCATCTCCAAGGGCCATGAAAATGAGGAGGTCATTGAGTTTTGTATTGACTTTATTCCTGACCTTAAGCCGATTGGTGTTCCTGAATCGCGGCATAAGGGCAGACTGGATGGAAAAGGCACGCTAGGAGGGAATCCAAAAATATGTATGGACGGACATTCTCTCACTGAAGCACACTACACAGTTCTACAGAATTCCGCCTTGGTGGCTCCGTATATGGACGAACACAAGAATTTTCTACGCTCCAAACACCCGGAGCGGTCTGATGACTGGATTACACGTGAACAAACCAGGAGTTTCGCCGGCTGGTTGCAGACACGTACCATGCATGACGCCTCTATTGAAAATGACCTATACTCACTGTCCCAGTTACCATCTTCGAATATAATGACTTTCAAAGGGTACGAGATAAATGGTAATACATTTTACACGATCGCTCAAGATAAGAAGAGCACCAACCAAAACAGTGGTGTCCGTTTTGATGCAACAACCAAGACGGAAAAGGAAACATATTATGGTTACATAGAGGAGATATGGGAACTTGACTATGGACGTGGTTTGAAGGTCCCTTTGTTTCGGTGCAAATGGGTCAATATGACACGAGGCGGGATAACGGAAGACCCGCAGTATGGAATGACAACAGTGGATCTCAACAATCTTGTGTATGCAGACGAACCATTCGTCCTAGCTAATGATGTGGCACAGGTTTTCTATGTGAAGGATATGTCTACCAAGCCGAGAAAAAGAAAAGATAAGGAAGCGAATGCATCATACGATGAGCCAAAGCGCCACATAGTTCTTTCTGGGAGTGGATGACAAGACAGATATGTCAGAAGATTATGAAAAGTTTGATGAAATTGCTCCATTCACAGTGAATATTGACCCGAGCATCTAGTTAAATGATGAAGATTTTCCATGGCTACGGCGCAAAGGGACACATGTGAAGAAAAAGTTTCATACCCAAAGATCTGGGATGTGATCAGCTTCACTATCATCACTTTGTTTTATGTTTCACACCCAGGAGGGAATCTCTATAATAGTTAGGGGAGTTATGTGTTTTGGCATTTGAAACGCGAATAAATTTTATGTGCAAACAAATTCTTTCATGCATTTATTGATTTTTTCAGCTAAATGACCCTGAATTGAAAAGCATTTCAAATAAACTCAGAAAAGGTTGAAAGTTGGCATGGTATCATAATTTCACCCACATAGCATGTGCAAAAAAGTAGAGAGGGTTACCGCTAAAACTGGATGCACTTCGTGTACAAAATGGACAATCTCTTTCGAAGTATCAGGGTTTCGGACAAAACTCATCCGTTACAAAGGCATTTCATTTTTTAAATAACCTAAGCATTACCAAATTGAATATAATGATAAAACACACTAATATTAAACATAAGAAAAAAGAATCACTGAAAAATCTATTTTCAAAGTTAAGTTATTCACAAACTAGTGATTCACACAAATTTCAAATAATTCAAAATGTAAACTATTTAAATTTGTAAACTACCGGCACTAATAGAAAGTTTGTAATTTTTTGTACCTAAAGCAAAAATATTCACAAAGAAACTCTAAATACAGCAAAAAACAACTCAAAAATAAATAAAACAAAAATAAATAAAGCAAAAAAAATAAGAAAATAAAAAAGCCCGCCTACTGCGCCACAGCGGCCTGCATACGACTAGAAACCCAACCTGTTGTTGGGCCAGGATGCAGGCCCGCAAAGGCCCAGTAGGCCCACAGGGCAGCACAGAACATTTAGGCCCAGTAGGCCTGCTTTGGAGAGGAGCTCGAGAGAGCTACCGCACTGGGGCTTATAAACCAGTGTGGACGCCCCTCGGCTAGCGAGGTGGGAATAAACATGACGCACCGCACCTGCGCCAGCGCACCACCTTTAGTACCGGGTGGTGGCTCAAACCGGTATTAAAGGGAGGTTCTGTAGTAGCGGTTGGAGCCACCACCCGGTACTAAAGGTGGGCGCTTCCCACCGCTTGGCCTGGCCAAAATTAACCTTCAGTACCGGTTGGTCGCTCCAACCAGTACTAAAGGCCCATCCTATATAAGAAACACTTCAAAAAATTCAGTTTCTCATCTGCTTCTTCTCCTTTGCCCCGTCGCCCGCCGCCCCCCGTCGACGCCCCCGTCGCCGCCCCGTCCCCGTCGTTGCCGCCCCGGCCGTCCCCGTCGCCGCCCCGGCCCCGTCCCCGTCGTCGCCGCGCCCCGCCCGGCCCGTCCCCGTCCCCGGCATCACCGCCCCGTCCCCATCCCCGTCATCGCCGCCCGTCGCCGTCCCCGTCGCCGCCCCCCGTCGCCTCGCCTCGCCGATGAGCTCCTGCCCCGGCCGCCATGTCCACACACACACACACACATTGTTTTTTAGTTTTTTTAGTTATAGAAATATTAGAAATGTTATAGAAATGTTAGTTATATTGAAATGTTATAAATTTTTCTGTTTTTAAGTTATAGAAATATTTATAGAAATGTTAGCAATTTTTCTGTTTTTTAGTTATAGAAATATTAGAAATGTTATAGAAATGTTAGTTATATATATAGAAATGTTAGAAATTTTAGAATTAGTTTTAGTTAGATGAATTAGATTAATGTCAAATTGTTAGAATTTGCATATAGAATTTTAGTTATCACAATCCAATCATTTAAAAAATGTTACTTTTTGCGGGCATATAGTAGTTGTTCTCGACGATGCCCGGCCCGCATCCTCGCCGTCGACCCGTTCGCGACGACGTCCGGCTGACCCATGTCCGGGATTGGGCTCCGCCGGGCTGGCACTGGGAGGTGCTACCTGGAGGGGGGCGCCGCTTGGTGAGGAACCCGGCCTCGGGTCCCGTCGCCGACCCTGATCTCCTTTGGTGGCGTTCGCGTGGGCCACATTCGGTACAGAGGGAGCCGGCCCCGCCGGAGGTGGTGTGTCGTCGTGTCAGGGAGGAGGACGAGCACGTCCATCGCTACATGGCTGCTATGGACGTCAGGTTCTCCAATACCTGGCAGGTTCTTTGGGCAGATGACCGGAGATATGATCCTGTGATGGTTCCTTGTCTTTGGGTGTCCACCGCCCGCGCCACAGGAACCGCGAGTGGCCTAGATTCTTCTATAGTATTCGATCTTTATTAGCTACCTAGCCAGTGATGTATTCGAGATTATATATTATTCGAGACGATGTATTCGAGATTATATATTATTCGAGACGATGCATATTATGTACTATATGGTTCAGTTTTTCCTTATTGATTGCATCCATGCATTGTAATTTGAATACTAAATTATTTTATATTTCTTCTGTATTAGTTAAATAAAAGCTATGGCGGACAATACCGGCAGAGAGGGAGAAGAGGCCCTGTTCGAGATCATACGCAGCCCTAACAGGCCAGATGATCTGAATGAAGCAAATGACGGCTCCCAATATCTGAACAATACCGGGGAGGGTGATGATAAGATATTCGATCTCGACGACCTAGCTGATGAAGTCATGAACTATGATTATGATTATGATGACGCAGACAATGATTATGATGACGAATACAATGTTGATCTTGAAATAACAAAGACTACCGGCGAGGTATATTTATATAAGCAGGCATCTAGTGATCATCATATGTTTTTTTTATTTGAAGATATATTAACGAATAGATCTTTCTTCTTTCAGCCCTCCGGATCGAGCAAATCTGCTTCTACAGACAGCAAGACAAAGCGCGGCCCGGGCAAAAAGTTGAAGGAGGGTGTAAAGTACAACATCGATTCCATCAAAGCTAGTGGCGAACCCCTCACGTCTAAGAACATTGCGAACAAGTTCGTTCGTCAGTGCGGAGTTCTTGTGAATGACCAACTCCCGATCTCCATTCAAGAATGGAAAGAGCCAAAAACTAAACGCCCAGATGTTACTTGGGTCGACGACAGAGCAAAACAAAAGCTTTGGGAATCTCTGATGGAACATTTCACCCTACCAGATTATTTCACTGATGCAGATGTGCAGAAAGTCAAGGACGCTGCTCTTAAGAAGATGGCAATTGCATTCAACACCCACAAGAAAACTGTATGGGCCAACTACCTCGCTGCAGAAAGGAAGACTTCAGAATTCAAGGAAACACTGGAGAAGCAAAGAGAACACTGGCCCGCTTTCGTGAAATTCAAGGAATCCGAATTATCTAAGGAACGGTCGAGAAAAAACAAGGCCAATGCTGCAAAAAGACGCAGTTCCATAGGCTGGGTCCAGGTGGCTACGCGCTGGCAATGCCTAAGTGGGATAAGTCTGAGCAAGAGATGGAGGATGCAGGGGTCACTCCGGTTACTAGGAGCTGGCCCCGCAGGTGCAGAACTTGGTTCTATGCGCATGGGGGGCGTTGGACCCGAAGACAGGCCTGGTTTCGAAGAAGGCAAGTCTAAAAGGAGCAGAACAAAAGTTACTTGACGCAATAGAAGATGCTCGAAAGGGGGTGTTCACGCCCAACAGAGAGAAAGACGAGCTTACGCGCGCCCTGGGAAATCCTGAACACCCGGGAAGAACACGAGGCAAGGGCGTTTATTCCCTGGTATGAGGGCTTTTCGGAATGGAACGACGACTACAGGACCCGTGCAAGAAAGAAGATGGAGGAGGAGAAGAAGAGGAAGCTGGAGGAGGAGCAGAGGAAGTAGGACGCGGAACGCCTTCAAGGCCTAGAAGTAAGGCACGCGGACTTGGCACTCAAATTCCAGCAGCAGCAGTAGATCGACTCACTTAGCCAGGAAAGGGGGTCTCAACAGCGGCAGCGGCAAGCGGATGATCATCCAGCATTGGATAGCACCGTCCCATCCATGACGAGAAGCAGCGTTGGTTCCGCCCCGGGCGACGCACTACTGGATACATACCCTGTGGATGACATCATAGAGAACACTAACTGTGAGCTACACTTCAAAATGAAGAACATATCCATGAAGGTGGCAGACGCCGTTGCTTTTACAATTACCCCCGAAGCAACCTTCCATTGCGCCCCGATTCCAGCGGGCTATGCTCGTGTCTTGGTTGATGAGGTGGTGGACCCATATTCGGGGCTAGAGCTTGACATTCCTGGAGGTGACGACGAGCACACACTGGGAGAGGCCATACATCGTATCATCCTATGGAGAAAGGATTGCATCATCTTTCGAAGTCCACCGACACCGCGTCTGCCGACTCCTCCTTGAAGTCCGCCACCATGTCAGCAGACTCCCGCTCCTCCAAGTCCACGAACGCGTGAGCAGACTCCTGCTTCAAGTCCGGCACAGCATCAGGCCACTCCTCCTGTTTCAAGTCCGACACCGTGTCAGGCCACACCTCCTGCTTCAAGTCCGGCACAGCGTCAGGCCACACCTCCTGCTTCAAGTCCGACACCGTGTCAGGCCACACCTCCTGCTTCAAGTCCGGCACAGCGTCAGGCCACTCCTCCTGCTCCAACTAAGCCACGTCAGCCGTCTCCGCCGCCTAAGCAATCGCAGAAGAGACACGCCGCAGCTATGGTGCATAGCGGTATGAGTCGAGGTAGTACAGGAAGTACAGGCGGAGACAAGCGATATAAATATGGTCCAAGCAGCCTCGCTCCTCTTCCTCAGAGGCCTTATGACATGACCGAGGAGCAAAACGATGCAATAGTGCGGGCCGAAGTGGACGCTCATTTTGGACCGAAACCGGCAACGCCGCCGAGGGAGAATGTGCCTGAGGAAAAGATTGACCACTTCATTCGTATGGCTAGACCACCAGCTCCCAAGCCTGTTGACTCAGACTATGAGCGCCAAATCAAGAAGGCACATCGAGCACGACTACAGAAAGAAGAGAGCTCGAGCTCGAGCCACAAGCAGCTGTCAAAAAAGCGGGAAAACCGTTCCCCAGCTGGGAGAACAGGCGGCGCAATCGACCCCCCGCTTGTTGTGCCAACACACATGAGAGTACGCGCGCCCAATATTATTGTGGGCAAACCGTTTACGTTCCCGAGCTGGGCGATGTGGTAATAACCGAGGAGCATATAATGCAGGCTGAAATGCTCAAGATCACTGTTGGACAACTCCTCGATATCGAGCCCATGTCTCCGCTTAGAGAGGAGGAAATAAAACGGAAATATGTCCGGGGCCAACCTTTGGTCGAGCCCGAGGAGGTCAAGAACCTCCCAACGAGAATGTATGAATTGCATGATTGGTACATGAAAATTACCAAGATTTCAAATCGAGAGTCCCTCATGGTGCAAGTCAAGGAAGATCATTACTTCAATAAGAAAGCTCTGTCCGTTGAGTATTCAGAACTATTTCAGTTATTCAATCAAGATGCACTCGACAAATCTATCGTCAGTTGCTATTGTCTGTAAGTGATTTCTTTCTGTAATTTAAGTCTCAAGCTAGCTCTAGTGCTCATTGATTGATCATTAATTACCTGTAATTATATATCCTCCATATATATTCTTTTCTGTGGTATTATGCAGGATGAAGATGTATGAAATGAAAAAAGCTGGACGCTATGGCATTGGGTTCATTGACCCAAATACCGTTAATGAATACACATGGAAATTGAAATGGTGTAGACAAGATGTAGAGAAAAACATGATAGAGTTCTTGAAGCGCCTCAATAGCAATGAAGATATACTACTTCCTTACAACTTCGAGTGAGTCACACTGTCTTGTACTACAAATTCTGTTTTTGCTTACTAGCTAGATGTTAATAAGTGTATAGGGTTTAGTGTTATAGTTGATTACTGTTATGCACATGCCCGCTTAATTTATACATGCAAACGTATGCGCATGCAGCTTCCACTGGATCTTTTTAGACATTAAAGTTGACGAAGGAAAAGTTGAAGTACTGGACTCACTACTTAAAAAAGATAGTGACTACAACATCATGAAGGGGATAGTCGACAGGTTATTTCAATCATTATTAACTATATCTCGGCCTATTTAGTTCGTCATTTCCTGATATGAACTATTTTTAATAACCCCTTTATTAATTTTCTTTGCCGGCGGGCAGGGCTTGGGCAAAGTACATCAAGATGACTCCAGGAAAATGGCGACAAAAGCTATGTTGGTATCGACCCAAGGTATGTAATTAAGTAGTACTAGCTAGCTAGCTACCATCTCTTTAATTCTTGTTTCAATACCATTAATTAATTAACATGTTTGATTAATTATTATCTGATTCAATTCTATTCTCATAAAGGCTCTGAAGCAGGCGCCGGGGACTGAAGTGTGTGCTTACTACGTTTGCGAGAACATTCGCATGATCACGTCCGAAAGGAGCAGATCTGATAGACAGGACTGGGTACGTTTGCCAGAACACTATTCACAAATCTTACATGATTGTCGATATCTAGTCACACAACTAATACACATGCATATTGATCTCCTTCTTAACAGTTCAAAGAGGTGCGGGACCAGCTCCTACCAGATGAGCGCATACGAGCACTTCAAGAGGAAATAGCGGGATTTTTGCTCGACCAGGTCATAGATCCCAAAGGAGAATACTATTACCCGATACCGCCCCCATGAACCACTTGTCATCGTGCTCCGAAGGCACCAAGGCAACATGTAGGAGAAATTGTATATATATATACATGTGTATGTGTGAATAATTAATGATGATTGTGAGACATTCGATTATATATATATATGATCGGTTCTACGAGAAAATCTATTTATATATATGCATAACGTGTACAATATGTAGTATCGTAAAATACCAACCGGTACTAATGGTCTACCAGCACCCGGGCCTAGCTCGTGCCAGGCACTTTAGCGCCGGTTCATGCCGAACCGGTAGTAGGGGGAGGGGGGGCCTTTAGTCTCCATTCTTTAGTGCCGTTTGCAGAACCGGTATTAAAGGCCCTTACGAACCGACGCTAAAACCCGGTTCTGCATTAGTGGCAAGTTAAGTTTACCTACGTATGATCGAAGGCCAGGTCTACATCAATCTATGGTATATATCGTAAAGGTGACCGGCAGTACAAGTACGTATCTGAATACCGGCCGGCATGCTCGTGTATATGAAAAAGGTTGCAACGAATAGCTTGATACTGTTTGGCCTTATTGAAAGGGAGTGCCTAGAACTTATCTAGATGAGATATAATTTGGTTTCATTCATCTGAAAAATAAAAATAGATACAAAGTAGCACAACAGGTCACGTCATCACACATGCATCTTATCGTCACATCCAATGACTATAAAGGTGAATGAGACATAACTAAAACTCAGCTAGATGAGTTTTAGCAAAACCGTTATTGAAACATGGATGTCTAGAGATACAAGTTCAGTGTTTGTACAAATTGGCCCATCACCCCATCTTAGAAGAATCCTGAAGACGACGCACACGTAATCCTGAAGACGAACTAACTAGACATCAAATTTTCATTCAGGTCTTCCAACCAACGACTGTTTGCTTGGGCGTCGGGCGATATACCCAAAAGATAGAAGGTTGGTACCAAGGTACAGTAAGCTCCCGCTCATTGATCCATCATTAAAATTTGTTTGGCTTGCTACAAATCAACCTCGTCCAGTTTTATTCTGCATCGGAGTTGTGTGGTTGCAGCATCATTTCATCAGCATCAGCAATAAATGGTATTTTTACCCAACAACTCTCTGCAAAATGGTAAGCTTTCATAAATTCTACGTCTTTGGTGCAGAAAACATGAAGAATAAGGACACCATGATATAGCTTTCAAAGGCTTGGCCATATGAACAAGTCCTTTTTTTTTGCTGTGGGAGTTTCTGAAAGTTGTGCGGAACTGGAGCTAACTGACTTTGTCCATGAGATCTGAAACATCAATGCATGCCCATGACCATGGTTATAGTATGGATGCATAGTAATCATCTAAAAAAAGTTGGATCCTGAAGTTCAGTCTACAAATACAACCAAAAACCAAGGGGTAAATTAATCTGTTGGACAGCTAGCTATAAAAGCTGAACCTTCAACATTAGAGTTCAGAAATGTTATGTGCAGGTGAACATCTCGCCAAGCCCACAGTAAACGTGCATGCCAGCTTGTACACCAGTGTCCTGCATTGAGTCGTGATCGCCACTGAATTTCTGAGGAACCAAATGCTACATGTTGGTAAAATTGCATAGGCAACCCAAATAAAGTTCAGGTACTTCATATATACCATGTTAGCAAGAGTACATAGATTTTGCCATGGTACTTGAATTGAGTTTTCTAAACTTCTTGTTTCTACCAAAATATTCCAGGCCTTTATCATGCTTACAAGAAACGAGCTACTCGTTGGATCTTTTACCCATCTATGAGACTACTGTCTGTCTACAAAATGACAACTAACCTTGTCATCTGTGTTACATTCTTCTTTTCTCCTACTTCATAGATAATTATATGACATCTCTTATAGATAGTTCAATGCACTACTAGCTATCACATAGTGTAGACTAGCTATATAGGAGTATATGGAGGGAGAATCCACATGCCACCATGTGAATGACCCTTCATGAAGTATCCTACCGACCTGATCCTCTTCAGGCCATTGTTGGTGATGTCGTTCCATGAGTAGTCTTCCTTGTAGGAGGTCTCGCCGTGAAGGTTGTTCAAAATTGTCACGGAAACCTTGTAACTAGGGATGATGGCGTCTTGACCTAACGGACAACGATGCGAGTAGTAGATGTGGTTTCTCTCCACGTTGCCACACATGTTCGTTGGCACATGCACTGCCTTAGAGAATGTCTCCCCCAAAAACAATGAGTGGTCACCCAAGTCTATGACCTCCACCCACTCGTGCTTGTAAAGTGCCTTCTGTCTACCTGTAGGGTTATCAACAAGGCTGAAAACCTTGAAGAAAGGCTGGGTATTTCCCAACCACCGGGTCTTCAACGCCAACCCAAGCTTGCCGTGCAGATCAAAGATGAAACTAGTGCTGCTCGAGTAGTCCCTGACACCGTCAATCCATTGCATGACCAGCGGGCGTTCTGTAATGACCATCGGGGCACCATCCTCGTTCACGCCAATCTCAAACTTGACGATTGTCATATTGTAACAGCGCAGGCCGTAGAGCTCGTCGTTGCAAAATGCGATGTCGACAAGCCTCCCGTGATCAGGACATCCTTGTACCGTCCACCCATTGTTGGGACCACCAACCCTGCAGAGTGCGATGCCGCACTTGTATGTTATGGCGGCAAGGATACACCGGGGCGAGCTGGGCGGCGCGGAGAAGATAACTCTCAAGATAACGACCAGGCGGGTGGGGCCATGGTGCTGGCTCGTGCAGAGGATCGGCGCGTTCTTCTCGGCGAGGCGCACCTCGGCGCCCGAGAAAAGGTTCACGATCTTGATCAGACCTGGCACTGGCATGGCAACCCAGCCGCCGTCGTGGCCGCCGATGATCCGCCTCCCGGCGTCCTCGCGGAGGACCCACAAGCGCACCAGGGAACTGTCCTCGAGGCAGTGAAGAGCCTTCCTCCTGTTGCAGTCGCGTGGCAAGAGGAGCAGCCATGGGAGCGCCGTCACCGGTGGCGCCGCTCGTGCGGCAGCGCGCCACGACCGACAGACGGCAGCGAAGCGTACGCGGCCGCGCGGGGAGGCGATCATGCTGTAGACGAGCGCGAGGAGATCGTCGGGGAAAGTGGCGGACCAGCACTGGCTCCCCGCATGCGCGTGCTTGTTTTCCAGTTCATCGTAGGCGGCGGCGGCGGCCATCGGCGCGGACATAGATCACGCCCGTTTACCACTATACCATATACGTACTGCTAGGGTTCTTTTGCTGGGTTCTATCGCTTACGTACGCGCGGGGAGTACGTACTAAGTTTTTTTTTTGAGGAAAGAGATCTGGGTTTATTTGGTGGGCAGCTCACGCACGCACGCACGTTAATTCAAATCCTGATGCTCGCATTTATATTATGCTTATGTGCGTTCATAGGGTGAGTGTTGACGCGTATATATGAATGCTTGTGTCTATACTCCGGTAAAAAGCACAGAGTTACAAGCGTTTTGTGGCACCCACCGGGATGGCAGGAACCGGGCCATCGAGACCACACACTACGCAGAAAATTGCCACCATCACGGTAGGACGCGGAATGCAATATCGCATACAATAACAGAGGAACGGAACGTTCACCATGAAAGACCTTGGTTTTGCGGCTCTTCCAAACATGTGGTATAAAATCTACTCCCTCGAGGCCTCCATTCTTACTCATCCGAGTTAAGAGGAGGCTTCCACTCCTTCAATATGCAGGGCCGGCCGCGACAGCGAAGGCGATGTCCGAGCCTCGGGAGCGGGTCATATTAAAAACGTTGCTTCAACGTTACATGCAGAAGCTAAGGCCTGTGTGGAGGCTCTAAAGTTGGCGTCTGATTGGGGCATGACGGATATTGAAGTTGAATCAGATTGCCAGGAGTTAATCAAAGCGATTCGTGGATCTGAAGCGGATCTCGCGCGTGAAGGAGTTCTATTCAGGGAAATTCGAGCTTTTGCACACTTGAACACAAACGGTAGATGAAAATGGGGGAGGACAGAGCTATCAAACAGTGATCAATGACTACAAGAACTCAATTTGGGTCCTTTTGGGAGAGCAATCAAACCAACATGGAGATGAAAAGATGGAATATGTAAAATGATATGTAATCAATATATGCGCAATTACGGAGCACAACTCACTAGTTTTTATTAAATATTTAAATGGCAGTTCTATGTTCTAGAACATATGTAAAATAATCCTGCAGCACCACATCTGCATCGGTAGCAAGTGCCTATGCTGTTTATCGGAAGGCTCAATTAAAATTGCAAAGCTGTAGATGTTATATCTGAAAGACATAGAAATCCTGCACCATACAACTTAAGATAGTACATCACAGTATCACACCAATATAACATGTTCTCTCAGTTTTTGTGGTGTATATATAAAGTTGATGATAAAGCAAGAAAATAGTTCAACTTAGCAGTGCCTTTAGTTACTGGGAATGCACACGACGCATCAAAGGAACATGGTGACGGCGACGACGCGTCGATCCCACCAGCACTGATGAGCCATACTGTAGGCGTTGGCGTCATTGTCGGTGCTCAGCAGGTATGGGATGCATGTCATTGATAGAGTACGTGTCCTTCAAGTATTCTACTAATTAGAATCAGTTAGGATCTAATCTAATCCCTTGTAATTAGGAAAGGTTGTATGCCTGTATATATGATGTATATGCCGCACCTATGGGTGTCGTGCATTGTCCCCTTAATCTCTCTCACAGAATACATCTAAGTTTACATGGTATCAGACTAGGTTTCGCTATGTCGTCTTCCGCCAACTCTCTCGCCGCCACCTCCTCCGCCCTTGTTTCTTCCCCGTCGTTGTCGACTTCCCTTGGCGTCGCTTCGACTGGCCCGTTCCACTTCGGGCATCTGATCACCATCAAGCTCTCGCCGGATACCTTCATGATCTGGCGGGCGCAGGTCATGTCCCTTCTCCGTAGTCATCTCCTCCTTGGCTATGTTGACGGCACCCACCTGTGCCCTCCGGCCTCTTTGTCGCTCCGTCCGGTCGGCAAAGAGGTCAAGGAAACTGACCCTGATGTGGTCGTTCCTAACCCGGCGTACAACACATGGCACCAACAGGATCAAGCGATCTTGTCTGCGATCCTCTCGTGGCATGGTGATGTTCGCGGCGTCCTCCTATGATGCCTGTACCACGCACGCTCTCCAGTAGCTTTGCGTCCCAATCCAATGCTCGGGCGATGCAGATTCGTTCAGAATTGGGCCTGGTGAAGAAACTTGACTCCTCGGCAGCGGCCTTCTTTAACAAGATCAAGTCTGTTTCAGATACGCTGACATCCATCGGCAAGCCCCTTCGATCTGAGGAATTCACTTCCTTTGTTCTGCATGGTCTTGATGAAGAGTACGATGCCCTTGTGGAGATGGTGATGGGGCGTGATGATCCCATGCCCGTGCGTGATCTCTATGCACGCCTCCTGTCAACGGAGCAACGCATCGAGAGCCGTCGTTCTGCGTCACTTGCTGCTGGTCCTCACTCGATGCATGCAGCCCGGCTGGGTGGCCGCCCCTCGCGTTCCACTGCCCCTGCCCAGCATCACGCCGCTACAGGTGCTTCTGTGCCGGCTCCGCGTCCCACTCATTCGTCGCAGCAGTCCTCCGGTGGCGGTGGCGGTGGCGGTGGTCGCGGCGCTGGGACGCGCCCGATCTGTTAGATGTGCGGTGACGTTGGACATGTTGCGTCCTGCTGCTTCAAGCGTTTTCAGAAGGATTTTCTTGGGATTGGCAACAATGGGCACTTCACTGCCCGTCAGCTGGCCATGGCCAATCACGTCTCTTATGGGCATACTCAGTCCCTTCCTGCTGATGCCAGCTGGTACATGGACACGGGGGCGACTGATCATCTTACTAATGAACTTGACAAGATGCACGTGAAGGAGACCTACCAGGGGGAGGAGCGAATTCATACGGCCGACAGCTCAGGTATGCGTATTCATCATGTTGGTCAAGCAATTCTACCCACTCCTTCATCTCGCAATCTTCATCTCAACAACGTTCTTCATGTTCCTGAAGTTACAATCAATCTTTCGTCAGTTCCTCGCTTTACTCAAGACAATCGTGTAATTGTTGAATTTCATTCTTATTGTTTCTTTGTTAAGATCTGGCCACCCAGGAGCTTCTTCTTAGAGGTCGCTATCGTGATGGTCTCTACAAGCTTGATGCACCCATAATAAAACAAGTCTTCAGCAGTCTCCGTGCGTCGTCTGCCCAGTGGCACGCTCGCCTTGGTCATCCGTCATCACAAGTGGTGCAACATGTTTTCCGTAGTCATGAGCTTCCCTCAGTCTCAAATAAATTAGATGTTGTCTGTGATGCATGTCAACAAGGGAAGAGTCGTCAGTTACCTTTTTCTCTTTCTTCTCATGTCACACATGCTCCATTCGAACTTATTCATTCTAATGTATGGGGCCCTGCCCAAACCTCTGTTAGTGGACACAATTTTTATGTCAGTTTCGTTCACGATTATAGTCGTTTTACATGGCTCTATTTGCTCAAGCGTAAATGTGATGTTTTTGATTTATTTTTGAAGTTTCAAAATCATGTTGAATGACTCCTTGATCGAAAAATTCTCCGTGTAAAGTCTGATTGGGGCGGCGAATACATCAAGTTAAATTCATTCTTTGATAAGTTGGGCATCATGCATCGTGTTTCTTGTCCACATACTCACCAACAAAATGGCACTGCCGAGCTCAAGCACCGTCATGTTGTAGAAACCGGCCTTACATTATTAGCGCATGCTTCAGTTCCTTTTTCGTATTGGAGTGATGCCTTCTTTACGGCATGTTTTCTCATAAACCGTATGCCTACTCGAGTTATTGCCATGCAAACCCCACTTGAGCGTTTGTTTGGAGAGGTTCCTGACTATACCTCCTTCAAGGTGTTCGGTTGTGCATGTTGGCCTAACCTTTGTCCATATAATAATCACAAACTTCAGTTTCGGTCGAAGAAGTGTGTGTTTCTCGGCTATAGCTCCCTTCACAAGGGCTACAAGTGCCTTCATGTTCCATCGAACCATGTTTACATCAGTAGGGATGCTGTGTTTGATGAAAATGTGTTTCCATTCTCCGATGCACCTTCTTCCGATTTACCACCATCCTCGCCACATCCATCCCTTATAGCTGACCAATTTGATGATTGTGCGCATACACCTTTGCTGCTTCCTAATCATGGTGCAGGTACCGGATGAGGAGCTCGCCTTGAGCTTCTTGTTGATGATCACGTCAATGACGTGGACGTGCATGGCGGCATAGAACACGACGATGGATGCATGACTTTGTCTGAGCCGGTCGTACCTCAGTCGGCTTCGTCCGTATCGTCTGAGCCGGGGCATGACTCCTTTGCTTGCTCTCCAGCCGGCTCGCTTTCGGGCTCTGCACCCACCTCTGCTTCGGCACCTCTGCGGCCTGTTACGCGCTCCATGCATGGGATTCATCAGCCCAAGCAGCGTACGGATGGTACGGTTGCATGGCTCGCCGCATGTGTTGCTCGCTTTATTGCTGATCCTACGGCCGAGCCTCGACATTTTCGTGCAGCTCTTGGTATTCCACATTGGCGTGCAGCTATGGAACAAGAGTTTGATGCTCTCCTCAAGAACAAAACTTGGCGACTTGTTCCCCCTGTTCCTGGTATAAATATTATTGATTCCAAATGGGTATTCAAGGTTAAACGTCATTCTGATGGCTCTATTGAGCGGTATAAAGCACGTTTAGTTGCCAAGGGGTTCAAGCAAAGGTATGGACTTGATTATGAGGATACGTTTAGTCCGGTGGTTAAACCAACAACTATTCGACTCCTTCTGTCACTTGCTGTAAGTCGAGGGCGGCCTTTGCGGCAGCTTGATGTTCAAAATGCCTTTCTCCATGGAGTTCTTGAAGAAGAGGTGTTTATGCGACAGCCTCCTGGGTTTGAGGATCCACAACACCCACATCATCTATGTTGGCTTGATAAAGCTCTCTATGGTCTCAAGCAGGCACCTCGTGCATGGCATCATCGACTTGGCTCTGCTCTTAATGCTCATGGTTTTGTTGCCTCCACGGCTGACACTTTATTATTCATCTTTCACCGACAAGAACTCACGATGTACTTATTGGTCTATGTTGATGACATTATTGTGCTCAGTTCCTCTTCATCAGCAGTTGATCGGTTGGTATCTAGACTTCGTCAGCAGTTTGCTATCAAGGACTTGGGGGTTCTTCACTATTTTCTTGGTGTTGAGGTTGCTAGTCTCATGAAAGGCTTGTCCCTTACTCAGTGCAAATATGCACGTGATCTTCTTGCTCGTGCTGGTATGCTCAAGTGCAAGTCAGCAACAACCCCAGTGTCATCCACCGATCATCTTTGTGCTACTGATGGGGATTCTCTAAGTGGTGATGATGCTGCTCTATATCGCAGCCTGGTTGGAGGTCTTCAGTACTTGACACTTACTCGTCCTGACCTTTCTTTTGTGGTTAATCGAGTGTGTCAGTACCTTCATGCTCCTCGCAGTTCTCATTGGTCCGCGGCGAAACGTATCCTTCGGTTTGTTCATGGTACTATTGCACATGGTCTCCTTATACAACCATCTACATCTAGTCCGTTGTCGGCCTTCTCTGATGCAGATTGGGCTGGGAGTCTCGATGATCGGCGATCAACCGGGGGGTATGCTCTCTTTTATGGACCTAACTTGATCGCCTGGAGTGCCAAGAAGCAGTCCACTGTCTCTCGTTCGAGTACCGAGTCTTAATATAAGGATGTTGCCGATGCTACTGCTGAGCTGACCTGGGTAGAAGCACTATTGAAGGAGCTTGGTGTTCAGCAAGTCTCCCCTCCTATTCTATGGTGTGACAACATTGGTGCTACATATTTATCCTCTAACCCAGTGTTTCATGCTCGAACGAAGCACATCGAGATTGATTATCACTTTGTTCGAGAGCGAGTTGCACGGAAGCTTCTGCACATCCGGTTTATCTCATCGAAGGATCAACTTGCAGATATTTTTACCAACCCACTACCGCTTCCATTGTTTCAAGAGTGTAAGTGCAATCTCAATATGCTATCGATAGTTGAGATTGAGGGTGGCTGAGAGAGTGTCCTTCAAGTATTCTACTAATTAGAATCAGTTAGGATCTAATCTAATCCCCTGTAATTAGGAAAGGTTGTATGCCTATTTATATGATGTATATGCCGCACCTATGGGTGTCGTGCATTGTCCCCTTAATCTCTCTCACAGAATACATCTAAGTTTACAGTCATGACCTCAATGCCACCAGGTAAATCCACTTGAAGATGATTGAGATGATGAATGAAGTGACAATCCCTATCATTCTTCTTCAGTCCATGTTCTTAGGCTGGTCATAATGAGAGTATCACAGATGGTATCATGCATGCCAACTAAATATTTTTATTGAGGTGGCACACAATTAAATGAGAAAAAAGAGAATTGAGTATCATGATATGATACTGTATCATATTAAATGATGTATTAGGATGTGTCTTGCATGACAATAAATAAGGTCACTATGATATTAATCTATGACATTATGCACTGTGGAGGTATTATATGCATGATAGCAGTGGCGTACCCAGGGGGTGTGTCACGTGTGCCATGGCACACCCAGATTTTTGGAAAACATTTTTTCACCATGTAAAAATTAGCTTATTTTTAAGGCCCATGCAAACTAATTGAAATAGATTTCATTTTTTTTAAAGTGTGCACACCCTCCATTTTATTTCTAGGTCCTCCACTGCATGATAGTATCATATGATACTTTCCATTATGGTCAACCTTAGTTTCTTCCGTCAGCATAGCTCACACCTACAACTAGGAGAAAGGGCACAGAAGGACATGTTTAGGGTTAGGTCGAGAGAAAGGATGTAAATCAGTGAGACGCTCCACGGCAAGTGGTAGAGGATCGGGTAACGTTGAAACAGAACCGACATCGAGACGCGAGTGTAGCGGTAGCGTGAGACATTAAGGGCTCGATTTGGCATGCAGCCATGGAAAACATCAAGAGGTTACGGACGGAAAAATTTAGGAGAGGAGACGGAAGCAGGCGGCTGACTAGATTTGAGTCGGAGAATGATGACAGCAGCCGCCATTGACTTGCTATTTGAACGGGAGAGGATGGGCTGAAAAATTAGGTTAGGACATGCTTATGCATGGCAAGCGGTGGGTAATATTAAACAAATTATTCTAAGAATGCAAAATGATGTATCTAATGCATGCAGTTTTTTTAGGCCGCTTATAGGCGCCGGCGCGCAGCCGAACTGTTCGGCCGGTCCAGCCCCAGCCACCCGATACCACGATTAAGGGCCGTTAGATCTGATTCCCTGCTTCGTCTTCCTCCTAGTTATTCCCCTGAAAAAAATGTACATCGCCCACAGCGATGTTCGACACCCCACCATCCCCAGCGACCAAGCTTGAAGAACCACCGCGGTGTCCCCGTTGCCGGTTAGCACCCTCGCCGGCTGTCCTCGTCGCTGAGGCCGCTCGCCGGGGGCGCTCGCCAGATGCAGCTCTGCCTTTGCATCTCAATGTGTCTTGCACCCCCTGGATGCAGCTCCGCCGTCAACGCTTGCCATGGATGCAACTTCGCCGCCCCCCGTGCTCGCCATGGATGGATCCTGCCCTCGCCGCCCGCGCACGCCATGGATGCAGCTCCGGCGATTGACTGGTTCCAGCAAATAGAATTGCCCGTTGTAGCATTTTTCGTTGTCGGTCGTAATAAAATGGAGACATGGTTGTAGCATCTTGCCAGACGCCTGACGGTCGTAGCCGACAGTTAACTGGTTCCAGCAACAACTATGCCTACTGTAGCAAAAAATGATGCCGGATGTAGCCAAAAACCAGGGTGCATTTGAGGCGCTGGCTCCAGCAAAAAAGCCTCGTCGCCGGCTCCAGCAAAAATCATTGATGAATGTAGCAAAAATCGTTGGTGCTTGTAGCAAAAAGAAAAAGACCTCACCAATTTCTCATGAACGATGAAAAGAAATGGCAGTGGTAGCAAAAAAACTCTCCGGTCGTAGCAAAATTTGATGACGATTGCTGCTAAAAAAGACCAGCCAATTCTGATGAACGATGAAGAAAAAGATGGTGGTAGCAAAAAAACTCATCGGTTGTAGCAAAAATTGATGCCGGTTCTAGCAACCACAGTGGCTGGTTCCAGCATGGGTGGGCGTTGGTTCCAGCACGCGGCGACAACGGCCATGGCGGAGCTCGCCAGAGCTGCGGCTGCAACCAGATGTGTGGTGGCTCCCCCATCGCACATCGCCTGGCCTCCGTCACACATCGCCTGGCCTCCGTCGCACATCACCGAGGTCGCCACGACTCGCCGTCGCCATGAAGCAAAAAGAAGAGATGGGATCGAGAGACAGAGATAGCAGAGACACCCGCATGGGAGGATAAGGCTAGCGGGACGCAGGCGTGGGCCGTGGTCGTGGCACCCCCTGCGTGAAAGGATCCAGCGCGATCTGAATGCACGCGTCCGACTCGCACGCGACCGGCCGAAACGCACCGTAGGGAAACGTTTCCCTTTTTTTAATGGCAAAGTGGGTAATTTTTGTTTACTTAAATTTAACGGCTACAAATTAACTGAAGTCTAACAAATCGATGATCAGATCTTTCTTATTCTTGTAGGATTTTTTAGCATATTCCTCTATTTCAGACCCTTATTTTGCGTTTATATATAATAGATATAATAGATAGATGGAAGATGAGGATACCAAATTTTTTGCAGGTCATTTTCAATGATACGGAATGGATCCGTACGTGGTCCTTATATACGGCAAACTGCGGAAGTGCGGGAGTATATGACGTTTAGGAGGGTAGCATGGGATCATACAAACGGTTTTGGATGTTGCATGTTGGCCTGTTTTACGCCAACTGTGGCATTTTTTCTTCCTCGATTGTCTGATTTGTACTGAATTTTGCTACCCGTGCTGTACTTCTTTAATAACCATTATGGTCGTGTGCATCGTTAGGATGCAGAGCCTGGGGGACTGATTCTCCTTTTCCAAAAAAATATTCTTATTGTATATTTGTATTTGCTTCGGTTCACGTTTATCTATATCATCAATATAAAAAGACCCAAAGAAGCAGATCCAACTGATCTCGACCATCAAACCAGGTCAATCCAACGACCTACACTGCTGCAATGGCGAGCGTTCAGCATGTTTAACGTGCAATTAATATCATATCAAATAATTGCACTAATCATAGAATTATCACACAAATAATAGCATACCTATTATCCACGTGCAATTAATATATTGCCTAAATATTAACGTGCATGGCACGTGCGCATTCACTGGTTACTGCAAAGGACCGAGTCCTAGGCGCAAGATTCCCAATATATTAATACAGGTAGTAGAAATGATGTGACCAGTGTGAACCTCTGTGCCAAACGAGTCAATATGTGGAGCAAGGACTAGTAGGAGAAAATCTGGGCTGCCCAACTTACAGCCTCACAACAAGATGATAATCCTTGTTTTTCTTTTTCTAAAAAAACAGATACATCTCCAAAAAGAATGAATCAAGACAATCCTTGCCACAACTTGGTATAACAACACGACACAGCAAAGACTAGGACCTGGACTCTAGCTCCAGTCACGAGTTGTGCGTTGACACTAGACTTGCAATTCCTTTTAAAGTTGTTGGCATCTCCATGGAAAACATCATCGCGCGGGCTGCTACATACCTTCATCTTGCGACTACGCACGCACCTTCTCTGCTATTGATATTGTGCGAGGTGTGTATCTACTACTTTTCTTTGCCACAACTGTCGTCTCTCCATCGTTTCCTTCATCGGCCAGCTTGATTTTTTTTTTACGAAATTAGCACATATTGGGCCACGCAACATCTAAATAGTATTTTCTTTTGAAAAAATATACTACTATCAAGTGAACGTACAATCTAAAACAATTTTGTTAACTATTAGTATTGATAACTTTTCTTAATATGTGCATCACTCTCATTACTGTTCTTTGAAGTAATAATAGGGTTTCACTAAAAATTACAACCTTTTGTCCCAAGCACCCCAAGAGAATCCAATCAAACTTATTACACCTCTACCCGTAAAATAGATTAGTTCCTATAAAGCGTTCGGTCAAATTTCTAAAAGTTGATTATTAATATAAATACAAAATATTTAAACTCCTAAGTTGAAGTAGTGTGTAATTGGATTTTCCATGGAAAATAGTTGCGTATTGTACAAATTTGTTTTCTTTTGATTTTTAAAAATAAAATTAATTTGTAAACATTCAGTATATTGTACACTAATTTGAGGAATTTCTCTTCGTCAATGTACATGTGTTAATCTGCTGCATAAAGTCTGATGCGTAGTTATCGTGTTCACAAACCACCTTTATTATATTTGCTAATATATTTACTAAATCAGCGACAACTAAAAAGGAACGAGGGAGTAATATACACGCTACTATCCAGCATATAACAGACCACCTTATTATATTTATGTTTTTGTTCCTTTTCTTTCTTCTTTTCTGCAGTAAACCTAGCTCAAGCAGAGATAGATGGCTGCCAATACACCCACAACTGATGGAACTGGAGGACAGTCAGCGATGGACGAACGGATCCTGAAAGCAGCCACCTCTGGTATTTTCTGGGACATTGAGGTGTTGGCTACAAAGAGTCCAAGCATTCTTCTTGGAGTAACTCCGCAAGGGAACAACTGCCTCCACATATCCACCATTCATGGGCACGAAGAGTTCTGCTTGTATGCGTTGGCACTAGAGCGTTCTCTCCTTGAGAATGTCAACTGCGAGAACGAGACTCCGCTTGTAATTGCTGTTTCACTTGGCCATGCCTCTTTGGCTTCTAAATTGCTCCAGCAATGCTGTGGAAGACCACGATTGAGTCGAGCAATCTTGCAACAAGACAGGTATGGATTTAATGCACTGCACCATGCTATTCGCAACGGCCACAAGCAACTTGCGCTAGATTTGATAGCAGAAGAGCCTGCCCTGTCAGGAGCTGTGACCAGATACAATGAGTCACCCATGTTCATCGCCGTGATGAGGAATTTTGTAGATGTTTTGGAAAACCTACTAGACATTGTCGATTCTTCTCATATGGGACAGTATGGATGCCATGCTCTTCATGCTGCAGCTAGAAATGGAAATAAAGGTGAGAACTGTGGAATATAAGTTACGGTTACAAAAGTACGTATGTACAGCAAACCAGAGCTAGCGAGTTCAAGTTTTCTATTATGTTATATATCATCATTACTAATAGTCTAATACTCGACGATCATTTTTCATATCAAAGGACATGTCGTAACATCACTTGGTTGTTAACCATCATTCATGCATGTCTTGACTTGATTTCAGATATTGCTCTCCAAATTATGAAGAAACGTCCTCGCTTGGCCACAGAAGCTGACTGGGATGGGATAACTCCATTAAGAATGGCTATATCTTATAACAAGGTTGATGTGCTACAAGTATTGCTGGAACAGCGTTCTTCTTTAGCCTATGAAACCGACAAAGATGGCTATCCTCTCCTCTATTCTGCTGCAACTCGGGGTCAAGTTGATGTTGCTCGTGCACTTCTCAAATTTTGTCCAGATGCTTTCTATTGCCGTCTGGTAATTGAAAAGAGTCCAATAATTGGAGAGAGTTCATTAAGTGGTGATACCTTGACATGCCTTCAAATAGCTGTAAAAAATGGCCATCTGGAGTTTGTCAAATTTATCTTGCAGACACGACAACTTCGGAAACTTATTAACATGCAAGACAAGGTTGGAAGAACCGCTCTACATTACGCAGTCGAGCAATGTGATCCTAGACTTGTTGCTGCTTTATTATCTCATGGGAGTATAGACCCAACAATTTTGGACAACCGAGGGAATTCAGCGGCTTCGCAATTGTCGAGCATCACAATTGTTGACAAGACTTTGGACTGGGTACGTAATTATGATGCAGTATATTGAACCATGTAGCTAGTCTTTATGGTTGTTCTACAAAACCTCATTAATCCAGTTTATTGAACCATGTAGCTATTCTTTATGGCTGTACTACAAAACCTTATTAATCCAGTATATTGAACCATACATTGTATTAATCCTTATGTTCATTTGCAGAAGGAAGTGCACGTTCTCATGTCAAAAGCTGATCCCAATGATGATGACATCTCCTTGTATAATCTTCGCAAGGGGGCCAAGAAACAGGAAAATATTAGATCAAGGAGGCAGAGAGAGTCAATGACGCAAAAATACAGAAGCAACACATCATTAGTGGCAATCCTCCTTGCAACAATCACCTTTACTGCTGCTTTCACTCTACCCGGAGGATATAGCAGTGATTCTGGAAATGCGGGACTTGCCACCATGTCTGGAAAGGTTACATTTATAGTATTCTTGATCTTTGACACCTTAGCAATGTGCTCTGCATTTGTTGTTGCCTTTATATGCCTCATGGGAAAGTGGGAGGATGATAAATTCACAACCTGTTACATCTTTGTAACTAAGAAGCTCACCTGGTTTGCATACTTGGCAACAGTTACGGCTTTTTCAACTGGATTGTACACGGTCCTGGCGCCACGTATCCACTGGTTGGCCATTCTGATTTGCTCTCTGGTAGCTTTTTTCTTCATTCTTACTATTTTTATAGCAAAATGGCCTTCCTTGAAGCTCAGTTTTCGGTTGGGTCAAACTTGGCATGACTTGGAGCTCAAATTTCTGCAATGGTTTGACCTCCAATTCCAATTTCAGTAACATGGCCTGACCTCCACAATTCATTTTATCGTTACGCTTTAAAAATATTTTACATGTCATATGTAATTATCATTGTTGGATATTCATATAGTATTGTTAATTTATCGGGAAAACTACAATGTACTGTTCACTCTTGTATTCTGTTCAAATATAATGCAGTGCTTTCATCACCGCAGAGATGGTTCATTGTTTGTGCCACATCCAATGACAATTGGCATGTGTTTAGTTGCATTTGAAATATAAGATTTCCCATGAAATCAAAAAATATATACTTTAGAGCACCATAAATAAATATTATTCTGATAACTCCATATTGTTTAACTAACATAAATAAAACAATGTGTTTGAATGTCTCTCTCGCTTTCGCTAGTGGGAGATTCGTGAGGCGACTCGTGCTTGTCGCTTACCCCAGCAAGTCCATCCCACCCCCTTCCTTGCCGGCCTCTTCCGTTCCTCCGAGGTGTAGAATCAAACATTTCTAGTCCCTGGCTGATGACAACGACTCTGAGACGGAGGCCGATGAGTTCTCAGGGGAGCTCGCGGTCTGTGTTGTGGATCTGGCCGTGCTCCTTGTTGGCTTGGATTAGGGTTCCAGCCGACTACATGCCGCTCTCTGTTCAAAACAAAATGTCAGGGTCGAAAAATGAGATCAATGTCTTTGCAGGGTGTTTCCTGCAAATTAACACTCCAGCGAAGGGTGTCGAGTCGGCCCCATGCTGACTAAGCAGGCTATGTCAGTGCAAATAACAGTCGGAAATGGTGGATTGACTCATTCGCTCATAAAATGGACCAAAGTGACCGATGCATCACATTTTGAGAGAAGTGTGGCCAATGTGCTCATCTCACGAGAGTTCAGTGACCAATGATGGTTTATCTCTTTTAATAATAGAATGGATAGATGATAGTCCCTTCACAAGCATCTAGCATGTGCCTTAATCTCGACCGATCTGTGTGTACCTAATGGCCACTTGCAGCAAGAGCGATTACATATCAAAACGTATCTTGATCGATAGATCTCGGAACCGCTCCCTAACTATACGATATTAGCAAACAAACATTACATACGAAAGCGTGTATGTGGTTGAACCGATCAGTAACTTTAGACATCAAAATAAATGGCTGAACAAATATCTAGCATGTGCCTTAAATCTCGATCGGTATACTTAATGGCCACCTGCAGCAACAGTGATGTATTGGTTTCCACTAATGGAAAATATGGAGAAATCCCTTTCTGGAAGAAACTAAAAAAGAAAAAGAAGCAACGGTGATACCTGAACAAATACTTACCAATTGCGACAGTGGCATGTCTACCTAGCAATTGCGGTATAGAAGAAAGAAATTTTATCTGCGCTAGAGGCAAACATTTATCTGAGCTTCTTACAAACACACACATACATAAATATAAAATTACATTTAAACACATGGGGATGTCGAAGTCTTTCTTCCTGCATCTACCGGCGGCACACCGTGAGCATAATACGATGCCGCCTCTGGTCCTTAGACTCAGTTGAGCAGGAGCTTGTAGAGAGCAGTAGCTGAGAAGTCGTCGATGTAGATCGGGGGACGCCTATGTTATGTACTGCACTTGTTGTTTTTTTTTTAGGGAAATGTACTGCACTTGTTGATGACTTTGGCCTCGTTGGCTTGCATCAATTTAATAAAGATGGTTGTGTGTATCGTATTGATTACAGCCTCTTTTTTGGAACAATAAAAAGAAAACTGATAGACCGGGACTACAACCTCCTTTTTGCAACAACAAAAAGAAAACAGAACTTGCTTAAAATCAAACCAATAATTTGTCAAAGGCGTGATCGGGAGAGGACGCTGCATGCACAGGGTGGAGAAAGCATAACGTGTTGCAAGCATGGCGCTAAATGAGAGATTCTGTTTTCCACTTTGTGCATAAAGCAATCGCAGTGTATATGATTCTGTGTTTGCCCACGTCCGCGTCCGGCAGCTCAATCGCTTTCATCTTATATTAAACTGATGCAAAGTCCACATGCCGTGCCAGCACGACGGAATACGGATCAAATATGGCAAGTCGTGCCAGCAGGCCCGATATGGCAATGGGCTCCACGGATCAAACTTGGCAATGATGAGACGTGCCATAAAAGGAAACTCTGCGTCCGTCCTCCAGCTAAGAAACTCAAATGGCCATCTCACTCGCCTCGGAGCTCCTCTCCCTGCCGCAACAATGGCAGCTCATCCTCCTCCCCCTCCTCCTCATCCTCCTCGCACTCATCTTCTTGACGAGGAGACGGGGCTACAAAGGGCTCAGGCTGCCGCCAGGCCCAGCCCAGGTGCCGATCTTGGGGAACCTGCACCAGCTAGGCTTGCTGCCGCACCGGAGCTTAAGGGGTCTGGCGCGGCAGCATGGGCCGGTGATGCAGCTGCAGCTCGGCACGGTGACGACCGTTGTGGTGTCGTCAGCAGAGGCAGCGCGGGAGGTGATGAAGACGCACGATGAGGATTGTTGCACCCGGCCCGTGTCCCCAGGGATGAAACGGCTGTCCTACGGCCTCAACAACGTCGGGTTCGCGCCGTACGGCGCCTACTGGCACGCGATGCGCAAGTTCCTCGTCGTTGAACTCTTTGGCGCGCGCCACGTCAAGGCCGCATGGCACGCACGCCAGCACCAGGTATGGCAACTACTATTTAGTTTAGAATGAATGTGACTGCTCGATCGAGGAAGACCATATAGTTATGGATCCTATTCATGATCAGGTGGAGAAACTGATGAGCACCTTGAGCATCTTGGCCGGAGAGCCGGTACCGCTCAAGGAGCACATCTTCAGCCTTGCCGACGGCATCATCGGCATGCTGGGGTTTGGCGACATGTACAACAGTGACAAGTTCCCACACCACAAGAACTTGGAGCACGTGCTCGAGGAGGCCACACACGCGCAGGCCAGCTTCTCCGCTGAGGACTACTTCCCCAACATCATTGGACGCCTAGTCGACCGAATCACCGGCCTCGCCGCTCGCCGTGAGAGGATCTTCAAGCAGCTTGATACCTTCTTCGAGATCATCATTGAGCAGCATCTTGGCCCTCGGCGCGTCGAGCCTCATAATGGTGACCTCGTCGACCGCCTTATCGGCCTTTGGAAGGACAATAGTGGCACCCTCCGCATCACGAGAGACCACGTCAAGGGCATCATCTTTGTATGTTACATTATTTGTTTCTACATCGTGTCCTGATCAACGAAGAAAAGATCAACTAACTGACGTCACTCACCACCATGGATACATGCAGGGCACGTTCATTGGTGGATCGGACACGGCCTCGGTGACGATCCTATGGGCGATGGCGGAGCTGATCCGGAAGCCGCCACTGCTGAAGAAAGTGCAAGATGAGATCAGGGCCGTGGTGGGCAGCAACGAGAGGGTGCAGCCAGATGACCTGGCCAAGCTGGGGTACCTCAAGATGGTGGTGAAGGAGACCCTACGGCTGCACCCACCAGCGACGATGTTGCTGCCAAGGGAGGCCATGCGGGACATCCAGATTGGCGGCTACGACGTGCCAGCCAAGACGCGGATCTATGTGAACGCGTGGGCCATTGGCAGGGACCCAACAAGCTGGCCTGATGATCCGGAGGAGTTCAAGCCAGAGAGGTTCAAGGAGAGCAAGGTAGACTTCAAGGGTGCACATTTTGAGCTAACGCCATTTGGCGCGGGGCGGCGGATATGCCCTGCGCTGTCTATGAGCACGGCTACCGTGGAGTTCACGCTGGCCAACCTGTTGTACTGTTTTGACTGGGCGCTCCCAAAGGGGGCCGTACTGAGCATGGAGGAGGAAGGCAAGCTTATCCCCCTCCTCAAGACCCCGCTCGTGTTGGTGCCCACCCCATACTGGAACATGTAAGCACAGTGGGGCGTGACATGACACACCCGAGAGAGATCCACTCCAAATTAATTTGCCCCCATGTATGGAGTAAACATGCATGTAATCTTGTAACTATATTAGTATTGCACTTTTTTCCGATACAACCTCTTTGAACACTTCAATGGGCGAGATATATTCATACCTCTTCATAATAAAGGGTTGGATGGTCTTTCTAGAAAATACGTCGCGGAGATCTGTCACGTTCTGAGTCCACCTTGGGCCGGCCCATTAGAGAGAGTATGTGCGGTAGCACGGATCGAAAATCCAAAAAATAGTGCACTTGTTAGGCATCGAACAAAGGACCTCCAGGGGTTGGGAAAAAGCTAATAGCCACAAGAACCATCTTGATTTGGTGATACTTATGTAGTGCAGTTATTTATCACCTAGACAGGCCGTAGGTTTTTTTTTTTACTAAAAACACTCTAGCAGATCAAAATTGGTACTGTCCAACTGGGCCGGACCCTAAAGCGTTTTTTATAGCTAAAAATCCTAATGTTTTTCATCTTTTGCAATATTTTTCAAAAACATGAATATTTATAAAAATAAGAAACGTTTTTCAAAATTTGGACTTCTTTTGGAAACGCGTTTTTTTTCAAATTTCTCAACTTTTTTATGAAAGATACTTTGATTTTGTGAATTTTTTGAATTTAAGAACAGTTTTTCAGAATTGTAAACATATATCTGAAACTGCAGACATTTTATTGAAAAGATGAATAATTTATCACATTTGTGAACATTTTATTGAAAACATAAATAATTCTTAAATATCTGAACATTTTTTTAAAACGCAAACACTTTTTCAAATTGCCGAGCATTATTCAAAAACACATTTTTTTAAATTTACGAACACTTTTCCAAATATACTAGGGCCTAAGCATTTTTTGTCGCAATTATTTTCGTTTTTCTTACCTTTTTGTTAATTCATTTTTCTACTTTTGAACTTTATTATTCCTTGTGAAACATGTTCAAAATTTGAAAAAAATGTTTGGCATAACATAAAATGTTCTTGTTTTCAAATATTGTTTAAATTATAAAAAATATTCTGGAATTTCATAAAATGTTCCAGTTTTCGAATTTTGTTGTTCACAAATTTAAGAAATGTATGTGTTTCAAAAAAGTTGACAATTTTTTTTTAAAAAGTACGTGGTTTGCCATTTTTGTTCTAAATTTTCATCATTTTTTCGTAATTTTTTAACAATTTTGGAAAAAAGTGTTCAAGTTAGTAAAATTTTCATACACACTTTGAAATTCCAAAAAAATTGACAATTTTCAAGAAACTAGTAAATGCGCACGTGCAACGCATGTGTAATCTTAGGATTTGTTTTTGTTTATTCTAGTTAGAAGTCATATATTTATCATCGTGTTGAGGGTCTAATAATGTAACGAAATCCCACTGGCCGAAATTCATGCAAACATAATGTAGTATACTACTTGACCTACAATTCTCAGTGTAAATTTACAAATACAGTATGCCGGCTACTATAGTAAACCTTGATAAGTTTAAACTACTGACATAGTGACATATATATAAGACATAAGCAACATCTGGCTCTAAGTAATGAATACACAACAATTTAAAACATCAAGCAAGAAAATTAACCATTATTGCTAGATTAATCTACCATTTTATTAATCCAGCACTGATTCCTCTTAAACCTGAAAAATCATCAAAATCTTCAGTGTCTGCATCCCCTATTCCTATTTGTCGCTGTCGTCAAGCTGTGGTGTTTATGTCCTCTTCGTGGACCAATGTTGCCAAAACCTCCCATATTTTCATTTACTGAGTTGTGGTGTTTGCAGACCAAAATTATGGCAGTAGCTGCGTTTGCATTATGGGCGCAGCAGCAGTAGCAGCATGAAGACAGACCTGAATCCTCTTTAGAAAAGTAGCACCAAAAGGCATTATCTATCTCACACCACCAGCGGCAACTCCATCTCTTCATACAAATGGGTTTAAAATTATAATGAATCCTATGTGGTTAATTGTATAGGCAAGTAACCAGATGAGAGGGCACATACCTCGTCCTCAAGCTGCGAGAGGGCAAATTTGAAAATGTAAGCACAATACATTCAAATTAGTTCAACTGATCCACGACCCAGCTGCTACCAAAAGTTCCAATTCGGTGCTTAAAGTTGGAAAATATGTTTTAGAACACCTGCACCCAGGTCCGTCTATCCTAGCCATCCATTTTTCGCATCGCGATTTGTGCAAGCACATTTCTCTTTTTTGTTTCTCTGACATAGAACATGTTTTGAACTTCAAACCTCCACAGCACAGCACAGCAAAGCTTTCTATCTAGAATCTGGGATAAAACTTTCAGATTTTTTCGTCCAATATAAACATACGAATTAAGATTTTTTGGTTTAAAATCTTATTTTTAGAATTTATGCCGGACCAAAAAATATGAAAGTTTTATCTCACGTTCTAGTTAGGAAGCTTTATTGTGCTGCAAAGTTTGAGATTCAAGACATGTTCTATATGAGAGAAACAAAAAAGAAAAATTTACATGTAAAATGTTAGTTATGTTCATAGATCTCAAAGCAATATTGTAAAGCTAAGACAGATGAGCGTGGGTGCAGGTGCTCAAAAAATCTGCGTCCGCTTAAAGTTCTAGTTTTATGGAGCATCATCTATGAGAAACCACTAATTCTGCAGCCGTGGTCCCCTTGCACGGCCAAGTAATTAGGCTAGCTAATGGTACATAAGATATGATTCGGATCAAACCTGAACATGCTAAAATAAAATGAGCACACCTCCGGATCACATTCAGTCAATGAAATAAATATACTACCAAAATAAGCCTGTAGAGTAGAATATTTGGAGTTACATCTTCTGTAAAATAAAAGAGAAAAACATGAACGAATTGTTTTTCAACATCTATTAGCCTACCTTGACGAACATAGTTACCTCAATCATGGGTGGCATCGAGCTGCTGAGGCGACGGCGATGTCTAGATCGTGGCATCGACGTGACGGCGATGGTATTAAGGCCACCACATCAGCATCCAGGCGGTGGATGTCATGCGGCCCGACGACAGGCAAGGCGTTGTAGGCGGCGTCCCCGAGGGCTGGCTAGGCGGTGTAGGAGGTGGCTTCCCCGACGGCCGGCTGTACGGAGATGTGTCGTTCCCGACGGCCGACCAGGAGGAGTAGGAGGATGCGTCGTCCCCGACGGCGGGCCAGGCGGTGTAGGGAGGCGGCGTCGCCCACAGCGAGGCGAGGCGATGGGTTGGAGCGACATGGAGATGTGAGGGCGACATCTTTCAAGGTGCGGCTGCTCGAGGCGATGGGGGAGAGGTCCTCAAGGTCCGACGGATCGAGGCGATTGGTTGTGGAGCGATGGTGTGGCAGTTCCTTTCCTTTCGTATGTGGCATTTCCTTCCCTTTTTTCTACATGGGCAGTTACCTTTCTTTCGTGCCCAAGGAAGGGGATCATCGGGAAGGGGGGAAATTATTTAGCGCTAAACGTGTTTAATCGCTCACCATCAGGACAATATGGACGGTTGGATTAACGCGAATGGATGACCGAGATCGGTTGGATCTGCCTCTTTGGGTCTTTTTATATTGGTATAGATTATTAGGAAAAAATAAAATGTTTATGTTGAGTGATAATGGCAGGAATTACAAATAAACTCATCTAACTTGTATATTTTAGGCTATCGATAAATGATCCCACATTCTTGTAAGAGCCTGGCATGGACATATGAGGCATCCATGCCAGGTTTGAATGACTTCCGACACCCTTTACATGTTGTGACACATCCCACCATTTATCGGCCTATTTTCACCGAGAAAACTATAAAATACAAAACTTTTCAAAAATCTAAACAATTGGCATTGTGCCTTGAATTGGTCATAGAAGCTCGTGAAAAATATTTGAGGTTATTTGACGGATGTCGATAAACAACGAGCTTTCCAACGGAACCTTCAGCCCTATCAGAACACTCTCCGTTCAACAGTCTATTTTTGGAAATCCTTAAAATGAACCCCACTTTTGCAAGAAGGTATGCATGCCCATGGTAGGCACATGCCTGGTTTGGAAGATTTTCGACACCATATGCCAATGGTGACACATCCGGTCATTTATCGGCCTTCTTAACCAACAAAACTTCAGAAAATGCAAAATTGGACGAAACCAAAACAATTTGTGGGGTGCCTTGAGTTGGTCATACAAGGCCATGAGAAATGGAGCTCCCAAACAGATCCTTCTGGCCTATTCGAACACTCTCCATCGAACATGGTATTTCTTTGGAAATATGGACTGCCCCCAAACTTTTGCAACCAAGTGGGCATGCCCATGTTAGGCATCCATGCTTGGTCTGAATGACTTCCGACACCGTATGCACGTTGCGACATGTTCTGTCATTAATTGTTATTTTTTCACCGACAAAACTCCAGGAAATGCAAAACTTGTTGAAAACCCAAACAACTTGCCATGATGCCTTGAATTGGTCATACGAGGTCCTTGAAAAGAATTGGAGTAATTTCAAGGATGTCGAGAAATAAAATGCTCTCAGAGGAGCCTACTGCCCGAGAACACACTTCGTTCAACATGGTCTATTTTTATACATCCTTGAAATGGTCCCAACTTTGGCCACCAGGTGGGCATGCCCCTCATAGGCATCCATGCTAGGTTTAAACAATTTCTGACACCATATGCAAGTTGCGACACGTCCTACCTTTTTTCTGCATTTTCTTACCGAGAAAACTCTAGAAAAATACAAAATTTGTCGAAAACCAAAACAACTTGTCATGGTGCATTGAATTGGTCATACGAGGCCATGAAAAAATATTGGGGGCATGGATGCCTACCATCGGCATGCCACCAGCTGTCAAATGTTGGGGTCATTTCAAGAATGTCCAAAAACAAATACCATGTTCAATGTAGCATGTCCGACTAGCCATACATGCCAGGTTTGAAGGAAAATGTATTTAAATCATAATTTATATAGATACTTAAAACTTTCATTTTAAGTTTCTAACATAACTAATAAATACTAAATGATGGAATTGAAAACAACAGATGCTTTTTTAAAAGCATTTAAGAAATATTGAAACAAAAAGAGAATTAAAATCATAATTTAGAATAGTAACACAAAACTGTTATTTTGGTATTTCAATTTTTTGAACAACTTAAAAAAATAAAGATTAAAAAGGAGAAAAGATAAATTAACAAAAAAGAGAGGAAAACGAAAAAATAGAAAAGAAAAAAATTAGGCCTTGCCCAACTAAGCGACGGCATCACTCCTGTCGGGCGACTACTGGAATTTGTTCGGAATTTAGAAAATGTTCTCGTTTTCAAAAAAATTGTTCACAAACTGAAAAAATGATCGTGCAAATTTAGAACACTTTTTTGATGTCATTTATTTAGTCTCATTTCTGAAAAATGTTTTGGAATTTAAATTTTTGTCCGTGCTCTCAGAAAATGTTCGCTTTCACAATTTTATTTGTGCTTTTCAAAAAATTATTCGCATTTTGACATTCGGAACATTTTTTTAAAGACACAAACATTTTTTCAAATTACCTTACAATTTTCGAAAATGCAGATATTTTTTAGTTTATGATTTTTTTTTGGAAATAATGAACCGTTTGAAATTTTGAACAACATTTTGAAAGCGTGACCATTTTTGAAAAAGAAAGAAGAAACGTAGCAGGAAAAGGAAAATAAATAAATAAATAAATAAAAAGAAATTATGGAAAAAAGACCAGTTCAGAAAGTGTTACTGAAATCTTTTTAAAATTCCCAGCCTGTCAATTACTTATTGTTTCTAACTTTAGATCGTTCAACAAACATGCTGTCGCAGTGGTTTTGCATGCAGTTAAAGTTTGAAGTGGTCGTCGGTTCGATTCCCTGCTTGATTACCCTTTATACGTATTGCGAGGGTGGTTGTACCGAAGCGGGACTCATTAGTATTACCACTTTGTATGCCCTATCTATGAGCACGGCCACCGTGGAGTTCACCCTGGCCAACCTGCTATACCACTTTGAGTGGGCGCTCCCAGAGGGGACAGCTGTGAGCATGGAGGAGGAAGGCAAGCTCATCCCCCTCCTCAAGACGCCGCTCGTTCTGGTGCCCACTGCATACCAGCAAGCAAAGCAAGTCTGATTCAGTAATGTGTCCAATGGTGGCTTTGTAATTATACTTTTAAATTGGTCAGCGACAGATATTGTCTAGCCATTGATACTGAATTGTGTATTCATCACGTACTGTTAATTTCGTAGGTGGAACTTGAAGCATGCACCATCACAGATTTTCAAATAATACCTGAAAAATGAAATGTGGCAGAAAGGCGAGTTCGTGGTTAATGAATAGTTACCGTAAGGTCTGCATAGGTCCTGTGAACACCCTACTCCACAGCTACGCATGTGAGAAGCAGGACTTCATCTAATTGTTTGGCTTTGAGCCTTTGACTGGTTTCTGTTTTCTGCATAGCTTGCAGCTGCTTTGCTGACATCCGGAACATTAGATGAATTCGCATGATCTCCTGAAACAGTTAGAAAGAAAATCAAAAGCACACATATTTCTTTCTTTGCGTAGAGCAGCTCCCCTGAATTATCATCAATTCTTAGTTAATACAGATCCAGTATGACAATTATGGTTCATGATAGGCTTCATCATCGAGCGATTTCTGCATGTAACAAGCAATCATCATCGTCCAAGACACAAGATTGCGGTTCCCATGGTTATAAGGCGTTGCCATTTCATTTATAACCAAACTCATAGCCGGCATGTACAATAGTAAATTTTAAATGCTTACTACTTTATTAATTATTGGTCCATTTTACATCCTCACAAAGCGTCTTGGGTCTTGTGTTGCAGCTGAACCAAGAGCCCGCTTCTTTTCTCTCATCTTCTCTCTCCTCCAACTAAGCAAAGATATAATACTCTATTCCTTACAGCCTGCTTATGTCATCTTATTGTACTTGCTCTAAGCGTTTGTGTTTTTCTCCTTTTTTTCAGGAATTTTAGAAAGTGTTCATGAATTTTCTGTATTTCGTAAAGTTTTAATTTAATACAAAAATAAATAATAAAACATGTCTGAAATTTGGAAAATGTTCGTGAATTTTCGTAAAAAAACATAAATTTGTAAAATTGTTCACAAATTTTAATAGGTATTCATGAATTTGAAACATTCTTCAAGAATCCAAAAAATGTCCATGAATTCATAAAAAACACAGGAATTTAAAAAAAGCTCAGGAATTTAAAAAATGTTCAGGAATTTAAAAAAGTTCACATATTTGAAAAATAATGATCTAGAATTAAAAATTAACCAAAATGGTAAATTTTAGAAAATTTTCACAAAATATTCAAGAGTTAGGAACATGCTCAGGAATTTGAAGAAAATGTTCAAAAACAATTCGTGAAAACTAAAAATGTTCATGACCTTGGAACTTGTTCAAGAATTCAAGGAAATGTTAAAGCAAAATAAAAGTTCTTAAATTCCAAAAGTTATTGATGAATTTAGAAAACCTGACACTAGAAAATATTTGTGGATTGTAAAAGGGTTCAAGAATTTGGATTTTTTTGCAAAATTTAAAATTGATTGTGAATTTGAAAAATGTTCATGAACGCTAAAAAGTTCATCAATTTTTGAAAAGTTTGTAAATTGTAAAATATATTCATGAACTTAGAAAACTGATTATGAAACTGAAAAATTCTCATTATTTGAGCTCAAGAAAGATAACCGTTGAGTTAAATGAGATTTACCTCACCATGATGAAAATTGTCAAACTTATTGTAAGAAAGTACCTGCTTGGATTGAACTGTGCAAAAGGTAATGGTGTAGCCGGTGTAGCTGCAAGCAAAGGAGCAGAGGATGGACTACTCCGACGATGGACCACCAGGCACCAGCGCCTCCTTGAGCTATGCTGGTGGTTAGGTAAGCCATCTGCCCATTCCACAACCGATTTCATTCGTTTTGTCTTATGACATAGCAAGATTTTTTGAAGTTTTAGTTGACATTCAATCTTTAGACTAAGGTCACTACACCACGGTCAAGTTTCGGCGACACATAAATCTGTTGGCATAGGGTACCTTTGCCGACACATAGCTTGTCGCTAACACATATGCTGACAAAAGAGAAAACAGTCGGAGGACTTGCTGTGGGGAAAGGCATTGCCGACAGAAGTTCACTTGCCGACACTTTTTCAGACAGTATACACCCTACCTACGCCGACAGTTTGCTTGTGGACATACACCCTACGTACCCCGACATATGGTTTGTGGGCATACATCCTAGGTACGCCGACAGTTGAGGTGTGCACTTACACCCTACTTTTGTCGACACTTATGCTGTTCTTCTAGGTATATATCTATCCCGACACATATTCTGTTTGGATATATTTGCACCTTTGCCGACACTTATGCTGTCTATATAGGTATATATCTTGGCCAACAGATAGTCTGTTCGTCTAGGTATGTATGTTTGCTGACACATTTCATGCCTAGCTAGCTAGTAGCCATGGCCGACTGTTGCTCTGCAAGAATTTGTTTACCAACAGATAACTTGTTAGTATGTAGTGCACAGCCAAACCAATAATTTCACATATATACTGAAATGCAATCGATAAACAACATCAACATGGACACATTGGACAACAATGATTATAGGTTCACAAATAGACATATACTGGCATAGGTTCACAAACAGACATATACTGACATAGGTTCACAAATAGACATATATATAGACATAGGTTCACAAGCACAACCAGAAGTATAGCTTAACCATCCAGAACACACAAGTCACATAAAAAGGACCACTGCTTGTTCGATGAAATAATTCAAACACTAATCCAGAGCACACAAGTCACATCCATGAGCACAAAGTTTCTACTCCAAAACACTTGAAGCACCAAATGGTCCGAAACACACATCAGATTCGTGACATGATTGAAGTTGGCTTCCAAATACTGCGCACAACCATGTATGTTCCATGATACTCCAAGTCCTCCTCACATCCAATGCTAGGTGGCTAAGTACCTGAAAATATTGCATACGAATTTGTCAAGAAAGTGTAATCAACTGAAAAGTTGTTCAAAGCTCCTGAACAGTGATATGGCATTAGTGTACTATTATTACTATCATTACTAGTACACTGGCACTATGCACATCCAGTCTATAGTTCCATTTTATTAACCACATATCATGAATAATTTTTATGTGAAATACATGAGACCCTTGAAAAAGCTCAAAAGGGGAAGACAAAGAGAAACTTGCAGTTTTCAATCAAGGTGCCAAACTGTATATGAACATTCAACCATCTTCTAGTATTCACACTTGTCGTTGGATTTATCAATCCTACGGCCAAAATTTCAGGGATTCATGGGTGAGCCAACATTCGTACAACTGAAGCTAGGCAGACTACTATACGCGCATGTGACTATGGTACAACAACACACTAGCAGGGAGAGAGAGTTTTAAATTGGTAGAAATGTCCGCATATATCTAGAAAGATGTAGGAGCAGCATCGTCAACTGTTGAATGTATGTATCATTCATGTTTTTCCTCTTTTTTTCTTTTAAAATGCAAAAAGAGCATGACAGTGGGGAGACCAATTAGAATGGACAAAAACGTCCAAAGAAACATCCCAGCAAAGAAACATGCTTAGTTTCCATATTACTGCCACCAAACAGTAGTAACCCCAAACTGATCGGTTTTTACCCATTTGTCTTGTTCACGATTGTCAACCCAATCACATCGAAATAACACCATATATCCTTTTTGGCGGTAGTTTAGCTCAACTATCTCCCTAATAATGCCATAATATATCTCTACTCCTCTTGAATTTTGTGCAGCTATAGCTACTCCACTGTTTTGAATAGGTCTACCATCATCACTTGAGTGTGTATGGAAATCGAACCCATTAGTAGTATAGCTGTTAAGTTTTCTAGCAATCATGAAAGGTTCTTGGGCTAAAATTTGCAGTTCTTCTGATACTTCTACACCTCTTTCAACTAATGACAACACCTGAGTATAGAATTGTTGTTAGTTACAACAGGTTACATGATTAATGTTGAGCACAATAGGTCAAGTGATGTCCTACTTACATGCTCTCGAAACCACTCATGAAACTTCCCATGTTGCATAGTGTTGATTGCTTTTTCATTGGGAAGACCAATTGATGATAGGTGCTCACGGTGCTTCCTATAATTGTGTATCAAATTAAATATTATAAGAAAGATAAGAAAGAGATAATATTACTATTGTGTGGGCAGCTTACTTCACATAAGGTTCTATTTCATTGTGGTTGAACAAGACATATCTATGTGCTTGGATCCAAGAATTATTTGATAATGATACAATGCTACCCAATCCTTGCCCCTTGTGGCACAAGTATGGACTGGTGTTGGACGTTTCATTATTCAACACCTCAACATTATTATCTTGTCGAGTGAACCTAGTCTCACACCCTTTGAGATAGCGAGAACATAATGTAAGGCCCTCATCAAACAAATAACCCTCAGTGATTGATCCTTCCGGATGGCTTCTAGTGCGAACATGTCCTTTGCAGTGCCCCAAATACCTACATACTACAGATTGTAAGCATATTTGCAAAATTCATTTGCAAAAAAAATAGGTTGCTATAAGACTTTGTTTAGAAGATCACCTTTCTACTGACCACATGCTCCGGAAGTGTACTGGGCCACCAATTCTAACTTGGGCAGGCAAATGAACCATCAAGTGGACCATGACATCAAAAAAACTTGGCAGGAATATAGTTTCAAGTATGCTTAAGGTCTCAGCTATTTCAGCCTCTAGAATTTGCATATCACTGACACGGATAACAGGTGAGCAAATCTTTTTGAAGAAGTTACTAACACGAGTCAATGCAGCACATACTCTTGTTGGCAATATTTTTCGAATCGCAAGCGGAAGAAGGTGCTGCAGCAGAATGTGATTATCATGGCTCTTCAGTCCAGAAATCTTCTTCTCGCCAACATGGATATAACGTCGTATATCAGTTGCAAAGCCTTGTGGAAACTTGACTCCCATCAAGACTTGGAGAAAATGTTTCATCTGATCGGGTGTCAAAGTATATTGTGCTGGAGGTATATACAATTTACCCTCTTCTACTTCAACAGGATGCAGGTCCCCCATAACACCCAAAGCTTGGATGTCTAAGCGAGAATTTGCGTTATCCTTTGATTTTCCCTCAAGGCCTAGAAGTGTGTTAACTATGTTATCACATACATTTTTTTCTATATGCATAACATCAAAATTATGACGCAACATCAGATCTTTCCAATAGGGCAACTTAAACCACACAGATCTTCTTTTATACAAGGGAGGGGATTCACCTTCTTTGCGTTTTCTCTTTGTTGTCTTCTTGGCAGCTGGATCTTTTCCAAAGGATGTTTCAAGATTTGCTGTCAAATCATCGATTTCCTCACCCGTAAGAGGTATAGGTGCTGTCCTATGCTCTGACTTGCCATCAAATAACTTTTCATCTGACCTAAACTTATGATTGGATGATAAGAACCTACGATGTCCCATATAGCAATATTTGCTGCCCTTTTTTAATTGTAGAGAACAAGTGAATGAATGGCACTCAGGACAAGCTACCTCACCCTGGGTAGCACACCCATGAGTGTAGCCTAAACCTGGAAAGTCATGTATGGTGCAAAGGATGGCAGCACGAAGATCAAATATTTCAGACTTAGAAGCATCAAATGTCTTTACACCATGATAGTACATATCTACTAGATCATCTACCAAAGGTTCAAGATAGACATCCATATCGCCACCAGGTGCCTTAGGGCCAGGAATGAGCAAAGAAAGGATAAAATTAGTCCGCTTCATGCACATCCAAGGAGGAAGGTTGTATGGAATCAAAAAGACTGGCCAAATACTATAGGTACTCCTTGTTGACCTAAATGGATTAAAGCCATCAGTTGTTGCAGCCAATCTAAAATTCCGACTATCATCACCAATTAGTGGATGTTTGGAATCAAAATCCTTCCAGAAAATAGCATCCGCTGGGCACCTAATCAAACCATCTTTGGTCCGTTGTTCGTCATGCCACCTCATGTCAGTTGCAGTTTTAGAGGACATAAAGTACCTTTGAAGCCTTCTTTTAATAGGAAAATAGCGAAGAACCTTTCTAGGAACTCTATGTACCCTTTTCCCATCAGGACTCTTCTTTTCTGATTTCCACCTTGAAGTTTTACACTTTGGACATTGATTCTCCTTATCAAATTCATTTCTGAACAGTACACAATCATTTTCACAGGCATGAATACTAACATACCCAAGCCCAATAGATTTAACTATTTTCTTAGCTTCATTGAAATTTTTGGGAAGTACTGAACCTTTGGGGAATGCATCACTAAGTAACTCAAGCACCATGTCAAAACTTTTGTCACTCCATCGCCCAAGAAGTTTGATGTGGAGCAATTTGACAATAAAACGCAATTTTGAGAAGTTTTTACACCCGGGGTATAGTTCTTTGTTGTCATCATCAACCATCTTCAAATAAGCCTTGGTATCATCATCAACATCCGTCCTAGGGTTGTTATTGTCCTCATTGTTCTCTTCCAACACCCCCCCATCATCTAATCCACAAGCTATGTCTCGCAAGAAATTAGCTAATTCATTTTCTGCCGGTGAACTCTCTACTTCTACCTCCTCAATATTAGGGCTAGCGTGGCTAGATTCTCCATGAAACAACCATGTATGATACCCCTCCATGAAACCATCACATATCAAATCGTCACGTGCTTCTGTTGCTGTTCTCCATTTAGAGTTCAAACATATCTTGCAAGGACATAAGATTTTGTTTCCATTTGTTGAATTAATAAAAGCAAATTTTATAAACTTGTCTAACCCCTGCAGATACTCATTTGTGTGCCTACATGTAATTGTTATTTTTAGATATCAGAACAGTTCATGACAAAATTATACCGTTTATGAGTTTGCAAAAAAGAAACTAGATGTACCTAGGCTTAGACAACCAGGTTTTGTCCATGATGCAACCTTAACATCAAAGTTGCCAAGTATCTGAATATGGCCAGTGCGGTAGTGTTAGCTTTGCATCGGTGAAGCGACAATCATTATTCAAGCAATAGAAGTACAAAACAATAACCATTCAAGCAACAAATACACATTCTTGTCCAGTTGTCTACTGTCACAAACAACTGCATATGATTCAGATACAGAGAAGGTAATCTAGGGAGGAGTTGATGCTTACTCGGGGCACAGAGACGGAGCTGCCGGAGTGGAGCAGAGATGGAGCTTGGCCGGAGATGGAGCCTGACAGCAGCAGAGCAGAGATCCGGCAGCCGCACTGCAGAGGTCCGGCAGTAGCAGGCCCGGAGATGGAGCTCCAGCAGCAGCAGAGCAGACGTCCGGCAGCAACAGGCCCGGAGATGGAGCTCCGGCAGCAGCAGAGCAGGGGTCCGGCAGCAGCAGAGCAGAGGTCTCGCGGCAGCAGGAGCCCAGAGATAGAGCTCCGGTGGCGGCAGGAGCCCGGCAATGGAACCCCGCCGGTAGCAGGGAGCCCAGCTATGGAACCCCGGCGGCAGCAGGGGAGACGGATCCCCGGCGACAGCAGGGAGCCCGGAGATGGGTCCCGACGGCAGCAGGGACGGGTATGGGATTGGCGAGGACGGCGGCTACATGTCAGGGGGGAGGGGGCGGCGGCTGTTGGATGTGAAGCCCGACGACGGCGAGTCGATCTAGGGCTGGAGCTCGGGGGAGGGGGGTGCGAGGACGGCGATGGAGCTAGGGAGGAGGGGGCGCGAGGACGGGGTGGAGCGCGAGGACGGGGTGGAGCGCGAGGGCGGCGGCGATTGCGGCAGCCGATGGAGTGGATCGAACGCGAGGGCGGCGGCGGCGGCAGGCACGGGTTAGGGTTGGGGTCGATTTGGGGTATTTTGCGGGGGAGGGGGAGTATTTTGCGGGGGATACTTTGCACGAACAAGCAAAAATTTCGCTCGCGCACCGAAATTGCGCGCCAAGGCAGTCGATTGACACATGTCCCTCTATGCCGACACTTACTCTGAGTCTATACACCCTATATACGCCGACACATTTTATATCGCTAAATACGTACCTACACCGACTGATAAACTGTCAAAGCTCATACATATGCCGACACATAACACGTTATTAAGCGATTACTGACAAATACATAGTTATTTAGTGGTTGCCGACACATAATGTGTCTACAGTGATATACCTTTGCCTACACATGTTTCGAAGACAAAACTTAAAAGCTACGGTGACAGATATTTTGTGAAGATTAGTGGACCTTTGCCCACATAAATATGTCACGTAAGCTCTACCGTGGTGTAGTGGGTGTAGACTAGATTTCAAATTAGGTTTTTTGAAAATAGAATATGTAGGCTTGATCTAAGTGATGTTCAGAAACATTAAACCCATGTTAGCCTATAGTTTGGTTAATGTTTAAGTTAATGCTTATGCTAGCCTACAATTCAAATTTGGTTTTCTGAAAATTTTAGGTTAGTTTTCAAAAACGTTGATGTAGTTTTGAACATCACATTGCAAGCGACAGAAGCCTCGTCCCCGCGACAGAGCGCATTTGTTTTTCAACCTTTTAACGAATTTTTAAAAGTGTTCATGAATTTTATATATTTCATCCAGTTTTGTTTAATACAAAATAGTAAACTGAAAATATATAAATTTTGAAAATATTCGTCGATTCATAAAAATTCATAGTTTGGAAAACATATTCACGAATTTTTAAAAGTGTTCACGAATTTTATATATTTCATCCAGTTTTGTTTAATACAAAATAGTAAACTGAAAAAATATAAATTTCGAAAATATTCATGGATTCGTAAAAATTCATAGTTTGGAAACAATATTCATGAATTTTAAAAAGTGTTCATGAATTTGAAAAAGCCATTGTAAATTCAAAAAACTTTCAAAACTTCAAAAAATGTCCAATCATTACAAAAATGATGGTGAATTTGAAAAACAATCAAGAATTTAAGAAAATTCACAAAATTGAAAAAATTTCAAGAATTAGAAAATGTTTAAAAAATGGTAAATGTTATTGAATTTTGAAAATGTTCAAGAACTAGGGAAAATTATTAGGAATTCGAAAGAATATTGGCAAATTTGAAAATGTTCAAAATTTCGAAAAAAATTTGGAAACGAATTCCAGAAATGAAAATGAAAATTGATCGTGAATCTGGAAATTGTTCAAGAATTCAAGGAAATAGTAAAAAAATTGAAAGTTCTTAATATATTCATGAATTTAAAAAATGTTCATGAAACTGGAAAAGATTCGTAGATTTTAAAATATTCATGAATTTGGAAAATGGTCGCAAATTTGAGAGAATGTCTGCAAATTTTTAGAAGTTCCCAAATTTTCCAGTAAATGTTTGTGATTTTTAAGAAAAAAAACATGGAAATGAAAAAAAATTGCAAAATTGAAAAATGTTTCTCAATTTGTAAATTCTTCATGAGTTCAAAAAAATCACAAGTTTTAAAATTATATTCATTTAATTGGAAGAAAATTTGAGAAATTGAAAGATTCTCTTTTTTTAGATCAAGAAAGATACCGTTGAGTTAAATGAGATTTACGGAACTATGATGAAATTTGTCAAGAACTTATTGTAAGAACGTTCCTATTTGGATTGGACCGTGCAAAAGGTAATGGTGCAGTCGGTGTGGTTGCAAGCGAAGGAGCACAGAAGGGACTGCTCCGGCGACAGACCACGTGCACCTCCTTGCGCTACGGCGACGACTAGGTAACCCGTCTGCCCGTTCCCCGACCGATTTCCTTCATGTTGTCGTACGACATATCAAAAAATAATTAAGTTGTAGTTGACGTTCAATTGTTAGACTAATGTGTGGACTAAATTAGGTTTTCTGAAATTAGAATATCTAGGCTTGTTACATGTGATGTTCAGAAACATTCAACCCATGTTAGCCTATACTTTGGTTAATGTATATGTTAGCCTATTGTTTAAATTTGATTTTCTTAAAAAATTTAGTTAATTTTCATAAATGTTGATGTAGTTTTGAACCCATGTTAGCCTATAGTTTGGTTAATGTTCAAAAGCATTGATGTTAGGTTCAAAAACCAGTGAGCCAGCCTATAGTTTTGGACCCATATTAGACCGGTATAGAAAATGTGTTTTCCGCAAGAAAAAAGGTATAGAAACATGTGTGTATTTTCAGGCATTCGATTTAGATGTATTTATATGTTGTGGTCAGAATAATAATGTTGTAGTTCCAACCCTTCATGCCTCCCCCCTTCGATTAAGTAGATACTAGCAAACATGCAGGTGCATTGCAACGGGGGAGGAAAAACACCCCTCAGACACACACTCGACGACAACAGCGTATCCCTTAAAACTTTCACGATAACACATGACAGATAACATGATAAGTGATGTTGCGCAAAAACATAAAGGTGGGATGATTTTTGAAGTGTACTCAAGATGTTTTCAATTTATTACACAACCAAAATATCTACCGAGTCTTAGGTAGATATTTACGCCTTTGCTATCGTTCTCCTCCATGATTGCCAACAAATATAGCAATAGGATGAAAAATAGAAATATATATTTTAGTATTCAATTCAATAATAGCATGTGCATAAGAGCATTTTTTGTCTTGCTAATATATGTGTTCGCATTTTTAATCCAAGTCAAGACTAAATTTAGTAGCAGATATATTAGACAACTTCATTAGAAACAATCAATATGTAAAGACAAGCCAAATATTCAAGTTTGCATATCAACATCAATAATCATTCAGAAAATCTTTATGGGTAAAATTTGGAAATCAACGTTAACCCACTGGCTCGTATCAGCATAGTGTACATTGGATAAGGGTTGATTATTTTGCACTGTGCGAAATAGAGAGAATGATATTATGTACATGTTGTAATCTTTAGCATATGGTATTTGTTGGGAACAACATCCCCTATGATGCTAATCATATAGTTTATGAGAGCATCAAACTATCATATATACTGAATTAAATGGGATAGGAAACATCATGGAAATATGCCCTAGAGGCAATAATAAAATGGTTATTATTATATTTCCTTAATCATGATAAAGGTTTATTATTCGTGCTAGAATTGTATTGACCGGAAACTTAAATACATGTGTGGATACATAAACAAATACCGTGTCCCTAGTGAGCCTCTACTAGACTACACTAGTAGAAAAAGGGCCTATTGTCCCGGTTTTTGAACCGGAACTAAAGGGTCGTTACTAATTCCCTAACCCTTTAGTCCCGGTTCTTACACGAACCGGGACAGATGGGCCTCCACGTGGCCGGTGCGGCGAGCCCAGGCAGGAGGGTCTTTGGTCCCGGTTGGTGGCACTAACCGGGACCAATAGGCATCCACGCGTCAGCATTTCAGGGGCTGGGGTTTTTGTTTTTTTTGAAGGGGAGGGGGGGTTGGGGGTTTTGGGGGGTTAATTTAGGTGTTTCATATATTGTGTTAGCTAGCTAATTAATAGAGAGAAGTGTCCTCTCGTATCTCCGTGCTTGGTCGACGCTACGTACTATATACGTATGGAGAGGACTAGACACGCTAGCTAGTAATCAAATGAAGGAAACAGAAGATCGTCATGAACATATGCATACAGAGAGAAGTGATATCGACCACCTCTCCTTCTCCGAGAGATTGGTCGAACAACAAGTTCTCGTATATCTATCCGACACTACCGGCTACATATATACAATAATTATCTCTTACAATATAATCTCCTAATTAAATTGTAAGAACATAGGGTCCACATAGTATTCTCCATTTTCAGCGATCACTTGGTCAAGGAAGAATGCCGCCAATTCCTCTTGAATTGCTCGCATACGATCTGGTGCTAGGAGTTCATCCCGCATCCGAAAGATCTAATTTGAAGAAGGGGGTCAATACATATATATATGAATAAATGAAACTCAACACAAATGATGGTATTAAAATAAAATTGTGAATATTATTGCTTACGCACTTCATATTGTTCGTCAGAGTAGCCCCGCTCACAGGTCGTGTAGCGGATGGACTCGCAAACGTAGTATCCACAGTAATTATTCCCGGATTCCTGCCACAACCACTTTACAAGAAATAGAGGTCAATCAAACTGATAAGCAAGCATGCTAAATGGTATTGATGAAACTAGGGCTTGAATCACTAGGAGTTGCGCGGAACATGCTACTATAGTACTTACTTTCGGGTGTCTAAATTGCAGCTTCTTCGGCAGTCCTGGAGCTTTTTTGGTGAATTTTCTCTAAACCCTGCCAGACAAAGAAAATAATTACTTGATATGAGGAAATGAACAAAGTTGCTGATATGGTGGATAATGATCGATTTAACTTACTTCTCGAGAATTTGAGTCATGTCCGCATAGTCCTGGGGATCTTTTCGTCTCGAGTCTAAGACGGTTACTACTCCCTGCTCAAGCTTAATCTCTAGGAGAATATAGTGGAAGCTGCGCACGCATGCATAAGTCATCAGTTACATTACTATAACCTGGACTAATAAGGGAAACCGAATATGCACGAGACAGTAACACTCACTTGAAGTTGTAAGGAAAGAGTATTATATCTTTGTTTTCATTTATTACCAACGATCGTAGCAAGTTGGCCTTTGTATTTTCGGCATGATATTTAACCTCAGTTGCATCTATGAGATTTGTGTTAATGAACCCAATATCACCGATTTGTCTTTTCTTCAATTCGGCGATCTTCAATCTGCATAATATAGTGAGGATAATTATAAATACATGCAATGAAAGAGCTGACCTATATAGAGAGACTTAATGACAGAAGTAGTACTACTTACAGACAGTAGCAAGTGATCGTTGATTTATCGAGGGCCTTTTGTTTGAAAAACTGGAAGAACTCCTCAAATGGAACATTCAACAGTTCAATTCCAACGAGGTCATGCTCCGGTTTAACTCTCAGCGTCAAAGTATTCCTCCCCCCAGACTCTCTGCAGGTTTTCATGTACCAATCATGTAATCTTCGCATCATCGTTGTTAGAGATCTTTCATCTTTGACGAGAGGCTTCCCGTAATGGTATTTGTGTTCGCCCACCTCCAAGATATCATAATGTACATCGTCGGGCAGGTAATCTCCAAGATTGCTATAACCGGGCACCATCCTCGGATCATTAGCGACGATGTCGCTAGACACCTTGAGCGGGGGGCACGATTGGTTCGCTTGTTCGCCGAGCTGGGCAATTTTTTTCCCAGCTCGTCGTTCTTTTAACCTTTGATCACTGACAGTACTTCCCGACCGATCCACTTCGGCAAATGTCTTTGCAATAATGCGCTCATAGTTGCCTTTCGACGGAGACTTTGGTGGTTTTTTCAGGGCAGCCAGAGTGCGCTTCGCTTTCACCGGATCTACCTTCTCCTCCGGAGGTGGATGTTTATTTGCTTTCACCCCTTCGAAGAAGTTCGTCACTTCAGCTCGCACGATCTTCGTGGTTTCCTCCTCGGTCCTCTCGTATGGTAACTTCTCTGGAGTCTTCAGAGAAGGACCGAATCTGTATTGCCTCCCGCCTCTGGCTGTACTGCTAGACGCCGGCAGAGCAGACGGAGCGGCTGCGGCTATCTTCTTTCCTTGCTTACGAGGCGGAGGAGAAGGACTACGACGCGCCAGAGCAGCCGGAGCAGCGGCGGGTCTCTTCCGCCCTTGCTGACGGGGCGGAGAAGGAGGATGCTGGCTGCTCTGCCGCGCCGGCGCAGGCGGAGAAGGAGGCGGAGTGCCGCCACGCGTCGAAGAAGGAGGCTGAGTGCCCTGATCACTCGCCGGAGGAGGAGGCGGAGTGCCGCCACGCGCCGGAGAAGGAGGCTGAGTGCCCTGATCACTCGCCGGAGGAGGAGGCGGAGTGCCGCCACGCGCCGGAGAAGGAGGCTGAGTGCCCTGATCACTCGCCGGAGGAGGAGGCGGAGTGCCCTTACTCGCCGGAGGCGTCCAGTTCGGAAGGTTGATGAGCTCCTTCCGCCATAGGCATGGAGTCTTCAGAGCAGAACCCAGCCGAGTCTCCCCTTCACCGGTAGGGTGGTCAAGCCGGAGGTCCTCAAATCCCTCCGTTATTTCATCCACCATCACCCTAGCATATCCTTCTGGAATCGACCGGCAGTGGTAGGTTGCGCCGGGTTCAGGAGGTAAAACAGAGCCAACAGCCGCCTTGACTTTGAAGTTCTGCCATTGCGTCATAAGGTGGCAATGTTGAGACTCCGTGATAGCATCCACGGGGTAGCTAGCAGGAGCCGTCAAGACATGCTCCGGCTGAAGCAGCTCGGTGGAAGCCACGCTGCTTCTCCGCTGAGATGGCGGGGTAGCTTCGGGGGTAGTTTCGGCATGTCGATTGCCGTCTCGTTCCTCTAGCGCTTGAACCCTTTCGTGTAGCTTCTGAATTTGGGTCTGCTCCACTTTTTTCCTCATCTCCTGGCTTTTGTAACCGCCTGCGTCCGGAAAACCAGCCTTCCACGGAACGGAGCCTGGCGTGCCTCGTGTCCGTCCAGGGTGCTCAGGATTCCCGAGGGCCATTGTGAGCTCGTCGTTCTCTCTGTCTGGAACGAACGTCCCTTCCTGCGCTGCATCGATATAGTGCTGAAGCCTCTTGACTGGTATTCTCAAAAGCTCGTCCGTGCAAACGCACCTCCCTAATACAGGGTCCAATTTTCCGCCAGCCCCAAAGAACCAAGTCCGGCAACGGTCTGGCCAGTTCATTGTCTGTGGTTCGATCCCTTTATCAAGCAGATCATTCTCAGCCTTGGCCCACTTAGGCCGGGCTTTGAGGTAGCCACCTGACCCCGTGCGATGGTGAAGCTGCTTCTTCGCAGCATTCTTCTTGTTTGTCGCTGACATCTTCTTACTCTTTTCCGATGTCTTGTGGGCCACAAATGCGGGCCAGTGATCTCTGATCTTCTCATACCGGCTGATGAATTCTGGTGTCTCTTCTTTGTCAACAAACGTTTTCAGCTCATTCTTCCACCTCCTGAATAGGTCTGCCATCTTCTTAAGAGCATGAGACTTGATTAATTGCTCTTTAACTGGCTTCTCCGGATCCTCCTCTGGCGGTAGGGTGAAATTTGCCTTCAGCTCAGTCCAAAGATCATCTTTCTGCATATTATTGACATAAGACACCTCAGGGTCTTCCTTCTTAGGCTTATACCATTGGTGGATGCTGATCGGGATCTTGTCCCTAACAAGAACCCCGCACTGAGCAGCAAATGCATCCTTTGTCCGGATGGGTTCAATCGGTTGGCCGTCGCGCGCGATTGCTGTGATCTCAAACCTTTCATCCGAGCGCAACTTTCTCTTCGGGCCTCATCTCTTTACCGAAGTTGTGCTCGATCCGGAGGGCTAGAAAAAAGAAGAAAGACGAGAGTTAATTAATATGTGTACATACCAAAACAATGAATGCATCCATTAGCTAGTCAGCACAGGCTTAACTAATATATTTACCTGGCCGGACTCTGTTCGGTCACCGGAGCCGTCACCACGGGCTCCTTCTTGCACCAGCATTGGGTCACCGGAGCCATCATAATCATGTCTTTCCTCCTCCACTCTTCGATCACCGTAGCCTGCTTCTTCACCCTGTTCTTCCAGACCATCATTGTTGTTAAGATACGACAAGATATCACCTCTGGCTAAGATTATGTCCCCCAACACCTCTTCTGCTTCCTCGTCTTGTCCGTGCTCCATTGTTTCTGCAAATATTACAACATGGCAATTATTACACAAACATGACAGCAGGTGGATATATTAGTGCAAACGTAGACCTAGCTTATTCCGGGTTTGGGGTGGCCTCGGCAACGCTTCAAGGGAAGGGGCGCGGCGGGAGGGGGTAGGAGACCGACATCGTTTTTTCTAGGGTTTGGGTGTCCTCGAGAGTTTTGGTCGAGCGAGAGGGCCGGGGGGTGCTCCCGTGGTATAAGTTATCACATTCGAAGTTATCCGGGAGGGGGTTATATCGACAACGACGACATACATACATGGGAAAATAATGTTATCGGGGAGGGGGTAGGTCGAACCCCCCCTCGTGTTGAAGTTATCGGGACACGTGGTATATCGACAACGACATATCCGATAAAAAATAAGAAAACGCAGAAGAAATAAAAAGAGGAGAAGAAGATATTAATAGAGGAGAAGATTGAAGAAAAAAAAGAAAAAAAAAGAGGAGAAGAAGAAAGGAATAGAGGAGAAGAAGAGACTCTTCTTCCTCTACTCTTCTTCTCCTTTCTTCCTCTACTTGGTAAATATTCTATGAACATCGTTTCTCATATATATATCAATGCATACATCCATGGATCATCATTGCTCATATATCCATAGTCATATATAAAACTTTCTGTATATGAACAAAAAAACATTTTTTGACATATTTAGCACATTCTAAATTTTCCTAACTCTTTTACAACCACAAAAATTACTCCAACTTCATGACAGTACCCACACTCCATTTCACCAAAAACCATCTGATCCATAGTTCAAAATTTTCAAATTTCATTCAAATGAAATTTGAACCAGATTCAAATTCCTTGCTGAAAACCTATTCTAAACCAATCCAAAAATTCTGAAATTTTGCCATCACCTTTGTCTTGCATCAGTACCTCACCACAAAAAATATCATAAATTCTAAAAATGCCCAAAGCCATCTAGCATTTGATCAAACACCCTCTATATGCACTGTTCATATCTGTAAAAAAATATCAGAAATTTCAGAAAATTGGACGGCGTCTTGCTGCTGCTCCACTCCTTCTCCTCTCCTCTCCTTCTCCTCTCCTTCTGCTCTTCAATGCGTCAGGGCCGGCGGCGACCATGGAGCAGGGGCAGAGAGCAAGGGGCACTCGGGCGCAAGAGCGGTGCTCGATCAGGACCATGGGAAAGGGGGGGCTCACTTCGAGGGGGGCGGCGATGGCAGGAGTCCGGCGACGAGGACGGCGGGCTCGGGGCGGCACGCGGTGACGGGGACGGCGGTCTCGGGACGGCGACAGGGACGAGGAGGGGTGGGCTCGGGGAGGCACGCGGCGATGGGGACGACGAGGACGGCGGGCTCAGGGATGCCGGCGACGAGGACGGCGCGGGCTCGGGGAGGCGACGACGTTGGCGGCGGCGGCGTAGACGCCGAGGTGGAGCAGCCTGACGGCGGGGGGGGGGGGGGGGGCAACTGGCGATGAAAACTGAAACTTTTCACAAGTGTTTGTTATATAGTCCAAGCATTAGTCTCGGTTGGTGCCACCAACCGGGACCAAAGGCCTCTTTTCAGCAGCCCAAAGGGCGGGAAGCGGCGGCCTTTGGTCCCGGTTGGTGGCACCAACCGGGACTAAAGGGGGGGCATTGGTACCGGTTGGTGCCACCAACCGGTACCAATGCCCCCCCTTTAGGCCCGGTTGGTGCCACCAACCGGGACCAAAGGACATGTGCTGCCCGCGTCGCGGCCAAAGTTTAGTCCCACCTCGCTAGTTGAGAGAGCTCGAGAGTGGTTTATAAGCGCTGCTGCGCCAACCCACTCGAGCTCCTCTCCATTGCAGGCTTACGGGCCTAATTATCACTGCTATGCCTGATGGGCCTACTGGGCCTTCTGCGGGCCTGAATCCTGGCCCATGGATGGGTTTCTAGTCGTATTCAGGCCGAGGTGGCCTAGTAGGTGGCATAATTTTTATTTTTTGCCTCTTTTTTTGTTTTCTTTTTTGCTTTATTTATTTTGTTTTGTTTCTACTTACAACAAAAAACTTATTTATTTTATTTTATTTTGTTTCTAATTACTTATTTATTTTACTTTATGATAATTCTTTTTGCTATTAAAGTTTCTAACAAAAAAAGTTCTTTATGAAAATTCTTTTTGCTTCAATGATTTTGAACAGAAAATACTTCGATAATTTTAGTTGCATCAATTTTATATAATTTTAGTTTCAATAATACTAGAGGTTGCTTATAATGTTTTGAACAGAAAATACTTCGATAATTTTAGTTGCATCAATTTTATATAATTTTAGTTTCAATAATACTAGAGGTTGCTTATAATTTTAGTTACATAAATTTTATTTATGTTATTAAAGTTTATTTTATTTTGTTTCTACTTATATATTTTATTAAAGTTTATATTATTTTGTTTCTAACTACTTATTTATTTTATTTGTTATTTTTCATGTACCATTTTTCATGCATTTACTGATTATTTTGAGCTATAAGACCATAAAATTGAAAAACATTTCAAATGAACACTGAAAAGGTTGAAAGTTGGCATGGTATCATCATTTCATCCACATAGCATGTGCAAGAAAGTTGAGAGGGTTACGGCAAAAACTGGATGCACTTCGTGTACAAAACGGACAATCTCTTTCGAAGTATCAGGATTTCATACGGAAACTCGTCTGTTACAAAGGGATTTCATTTTTTAAAACTTATTTGAACTCCTGACTTTTTGTGTGTTCAAAATGCACCATTCAAAGCCACGTCATCAATTTTCAACCCTTTTTGACTTCATTTGTTATTATTCATGCATTTATTGATTATTTTGAGCTATAAGACCCTGAAATTGAAAAGCATTTCAAATGAACTCTGAAAAGGTTGAAAGTTGGCATGGTATCATCATTTCATCCACATAGCATCTGCAAGAAAGTTGAGGGAAAAACTGGATGCACTTCGTGTACAAAACGGACAATGGTATCATACTCGTCTGTTACAAAGTTGGCATGGTATCATCATAATAGTTGCGGGAGAAAGTCTTCACTCTTTCTTCGCTTGTGTCATTTGCTTATTGCGCCGTAACCATGGATAATCTTCATCATTTATCAGGATGCTTGGGTCAGCCTTGACTTTGAAGGGAGGAATTTCATGAAACTTTTCATAATCTTCAGACATGGCTGTCTTGCCCTCCACTCCCACAATGTCCCTTTTTCCTGAAAGAACTATGTGGCGCTTTGGCTCATCGTATGATGTATTCGCTTCCTTATCTTTTCTTTTTCTCGGTCTGGTAGACATGTCCTTCACATAGATAACCTGTGCCACATCATTGGCTAGGACGAACGGTTCGTCAGCATACCCAAGATTGTTCAGATCCACTGTTGTCATTCCGTACTGTGGGTCTACCTGTACCCCGCCTCCTGACAGATTGACCCATTTGCACTTAAACAAAGGGACCTTAAAATCATGTCCGTAGTCAAGTTCCCATATGTCCATTATGTAACCATATTATGTGTCCTTTCCCCTCTCGGTTGCTGCATCAAAGCGGACACCGCTGTTTTGGTTGGTGCTCTTTTGATCTTGGGCGATCGTGTAAAATGTATTCCCATTTATCTCGTATCCTTTGTAAGTCAATACAGTCGAAGATGGTCTCCTGGACAACGAGTACAACTCATCACAAACAGTGGTGTCACCTCTGAGACGTGTTTCCAACCAACTGCTGAAAGTCCTGATGTGTTCACATGTAATCCGGTCGTCACACTGCTCCGGGTGTTTGGAGCGTAGACTGTTCTTGTGTTCATCGACATACGTGGTCACCAAGGTAGAGTTCTGTAGAACTGTGTAGTGTGCTTGAGACCAAGAATGCCCGTCCCTGCATATTATTGAGTCCGCTCCTAGCGTGCCTTTTCCAGTCAGTCTCCCCTCATACCGCGATTTAGGGAGACCTATCTTCTTAAGGCCAGGAATGAAGTCAACACAAAACCCAATGACATCGTCTGTTTGATGGCCCGTGGAGATGCTTCCTTCTGACCTAGCGCGGTTACGGACATATTTCTTTAGGACTCCCATGAACCTCTCAAAGGGGAACATATTGTGTAGAAATACGGGCCCCAGAATGACAATCTCGTCGACTAGATGAACTAGGACGTGCGTCATGATATTGAAGAATGATGGTGGGGACACCAGCTCGAAACTGACAAGACATTGCGCCACATCACTCCTTAGCCTTGGTATGGTTTCTAGATCGATCACCTTCTGAGAGATTGCATTAAGGAATGCACATAGCTTCACAATGGCTAATCGGACGTTTTCAGGTAGAAGCCCCCTCAATGCAACCGGAAGCAGTTGCGTCATAATCACGTGGCAGTCATGAGACTTTAGGTTCTGGACCTTTTTTCCTGGCATATTTATTATTCCCTTTATATTCAACGAGAAGCCAGTCGGGACCTTCATACTGAGCAGGCATTCAAAGAAGATTTCTTTCTCTTCTTTCGTAAGAGCGTAGCTGGCAGGACCTTCATACTGCTTCGAAGGCATGCCGTCTTTTTCGTGCAAACGTTGCAGGTCCTCCCGTGCCTCAGGTGTATCTTTTGTCTTCCCATACACGCCCAAGAAGCCTAGCAGGTTCACGCAAAGGTTCTTCGTCACGTGCATCACGTCGATTGAAGAGCGGACCTCTAGGTCTTTCCAGTAGGGTAGGTCCCAAAATATAGATTTCTTCTTCCACATGGGTGCGTGTCCCTCAGCGTCATTCGGAACACCTAGTCCGCCGGGACCCTTTCCAAAGATTACGTGTAAATCATTGACCATAGCAAGTACGTGATCACCGGTACGCATGGCGGGCTTCTTCCGGTGATCTGCCTCGCCTTTGAAATGCTTGCCTTTCTTTCGACATTGATGGTTGGTCGGAAGAAATCGACGATGGCCCAGGTTCACATTCTTCCTGCATTTGTCCAGGTATATACTTTCAGTGTCATCTAAACAGTGCGTGCATGCGTGGTATCCCTTGTTTGTCTGTCCTGAAAGGTTACTGAGAGCGGGCCAATCGTTGATGGTTACAAACAGCAACGCGTGCAGGTTAAATTCCTCCTGTTTGTGCTCATCCCACATACGTACACCGTTTCCATTCCACAGCTGTAAAAGTTCTTCAACTAATGGCCTTAGGTACACATCAATGTCGTTGCCGGGTTGCTTAGGGCCTTGGATGAGAACTGGCATCATAATGAACTTCCGCTTCATGCACATCCAAGGAGGAAGGTTATACATACATAGAGTCACGGGCCAGGTGCTTTGATTGCTGCTCTGCTCCCCGAAAGGATTAATGCCATCTGCGCTTAAACCAAACCATACGTTCCTTGGGTCACCTGCAAACTCATCCCAGTACTTTCTCTCGATTTTTCTCCACTGCGACCCGTTAGCGGGTGCTCTCAACTTCCCGTCTTTCTTACGGTCCTCACCGTGCCATCGCATCAACTTGGCATGCTCTTCGTTTCAGAACAGACGTTTCAACCGTGGTATTATAGGAGCATACCACATCACCTTCGCAGGAACCCTCTTCCTGGGGGGCTCGCCGTCAACATCACCAGGGTCATCTCATCTGATCTTATACCGCAATGCACCGCATACCGGGCATGCGTTCAGATCCTTGTACGCACCGCGGTAGAGGATGCAGTCATTAGGGCATGCATGTATCTTCTGCACCTCCAATCCTAGAGGGCATACGACCTTCTTTGCTGCGTATGTACTGTCGGGCAATTCGTTATCCTTTGGAAGCTTCTTCTTCAATATTTGCAATAGCTTCTCAAATCCTTTGTCAGGCACAGCATTCTCTGCCTTCCACTACACCAATTCCAGTACGGTACCGAGCTTTGTGTTGCCATCTTCGCAATTGGGGTACAACCCTTTTTGGTGATCCTCTAACATGCGATCGAACTTCAGCTCCTCCTTTTGACTTTCGCATTGCGTCCTTGCATCGACAATGACCCGGCGGAGATCATCATCATCGGGCACTGGTTCCTCTTGATCTTCAGCAGCTTCCCCCGATGCAGCATCATTGGGCACATCGTCTGGTTCCTCTTGATCTTCAGCAGCTTCCCCCGTTGCAGCATCACCGTATTCAGGGGGCACATAGTTGTCATCGTCCTCTTCTTCTTCGCCGTCTTCCATCATAACCCCTATTTCTCCGTGCCTCATCCAAACATTATAGTGTGGCATGAAACCCTTGTAAAGCAGGTGGGTGTGAAGGATTTTCCGGTCAGAGTAAGACTTCGTATTCCCACACGTAGGGCATGGACAACACATAAAGCCATTCTTCTTGTTTGCCTCAGCCACTTCGAGAAAATCATGCACGCCCTTAATGTACTCGGAGGTGTGTCTGTCACCGTACATCCATTGCCGGTTCATCTGCGTGCATTATATATAATTAAGTGTGTCAAAAACCATTACAGAACATCATGAATAGATAATTAAGTGACCAAATTAATAGAAGTTCATCATCACATTAAAACCAAAGTACATACATAGTTCTCATCTAACAACATATAGCTCTCCAGAGCATCTAATTAATTAAACCATACATTGAAACTATGTAAAACATTTTCAATGCGAAAACAAATGCGATCATAATCGCAACCAAGGTAACAATTGATCCAACGGCATAATGATACCAAGCCTCGGTATGAATGGCATATTTTGTAATCTTTCTAATCTTCAAGCGCATTGCATCCATCTTGATCTTGTGATCATCGACGACATCCGCAACATGCAACTCCAATATCATCTTCTCCTCCTCAATTTTTTTTTATTTTTTCCTTCAAGAAATTGTTTTCTTCTTCAACTAAGTTTAACCTCACGACAATAGGGTCGGTTGGAATTTCCGGTTCACATACCTCCTAGATAAATAAAATCTATGTCACGTTGGTCGGCATAATTTTCATAAACAATAAATGAACCAATAGTTATAAAGATAATATATACCACATCCGAATCATAGACAGGACGAGGGCCGACGGGGGCGGATGCCAAAACCATCGCACTATATAATAACAAGCAATAAAATAGTAAGAAAATTAGACAAGTACCTATCTAAAGTAAGAATTTTTTTCTTTAAGAAAGAAGATAAGAACAAGAGGCTCACCACGGTGGTGCCGGCGATGAGATCAGCGCGGGCGATCGACGGCGGTGAAGACGGGAATGGGACGTGACGGGCCGCTAAACCTAGACAAATCTCGAGGAAAATGGAGCTTTGAGGTCGAGCTTCGAGAGGAGAAAGCTTAACTAGTGTGGCTCGGGCATTTCATCGAACACCTGATGTGCATAGGAGGTGAGCTAGAGCACCACAAAGCCCTCCCCTCACCGGCCAGAGAAAAACAGAGCACTGGAGTGCTCTGCTCGCAGGCGAGGGGTATATATAGGCACCTCATTGGTCCCGGTTCGTGCCATGAACCGGGACTAAAGGGCAGCCTGTGGTCCCGGTTCAAGCCACCAACCGGGACCAATGGTGGTGGGCCAGGAGTGAGGCCCATTGGTCCCGGTTCGTCCCACCAACCGGGACCAAAGGGGCCAGACGAACCGGGACCAATGCCCCCACGAGGCCCGGCAGGCCCCTGGCCTCACGAACCGGGACCAGTGCCCCCATTGGTCCCGGTTCTGGACTGAACAGGGACTAATGGGCTAACCCGGCCTGAACCAAAGCCCTCTTTTCTACTAGTGCTAGCTCGTTGATCAAAGATGGTTAAGGTTTCCTAACCATAGAGATGAGTAGTCACTTGATGACGGGATCACATCATTAGGAGAATGATGTGATGGACAAGACCCATCCGTTAGCTTAGCATATGATCGTTCAGTTTATTGCTACTGCTTTCTTAATGTCAAATACATATTCCTTTGACCATGAGATCATGCAACTCCCGGATACCAGATAAATACCTTTTGTGCTATTAAATGTCACAACATAACTGGGTGATCATAAAGGTGCTCTACAGGTATCTCCGAAGGTGTCTGTTCAGTTGGCATGAATCGAGATTGGGATTTGTTACTCTGTATCACGGAGAGGTATCTCTGGGCCCTCTCGGTAATACAGCATCACAAGAAGCTTGCAAGCAAAGTGACTAAGGAGTTAGTTACAGGATGATGTATTACGAAACGAGTAAAGAGACTTGCCAGTAACGAGATTGAACTAGGTATGGAGATACCGACGATCGAATCTCGGGCAAGTAACATACCGACGGACAAAGGGAACTACGTATGTTGTCATAAAGGTTCGACCGATAAAGATCTTCTTGGAATATATAGGAACCAATATGGGCTTCCAGGTCCCGCTATTGGTTATTGACCGGAGAAGCGTCTCGGTCATGTCTACATCAGTCTCGAACCCGTAGGGTCAGCACGCTTAACGTTCGTTGACGTTATAGTATGAGTTATGTATGTTGGTGACCGAATATTGTTCGGAATCCCGGATGAGATCACGGACATGACGAGGAGCTCTGGAATAGTCCAAAGGTAAAGATTGATATATGGGATAATAGTGTTTGGTCTCCGGAAGGGTTCCGGAATTCACCGGAAAGGGTTTCAGATGTTTCCCGAAATGTTCTAGCGCGAGAACACTTTATTTGGGCCAAGGGGTAAAGCCCATGGGGCTTTAGGAAGGTGCAAAAGACAGTTTTGCGGAGGCCAGGGGCCAGACGCTAGGGACCATGGCGTCTGGGCCAGATGCCGAGGACCCCGGCGTCTGGTCCTGGAATCTGAGAAGGACACTTGCCCTACATGACAAATAGACTTTGAGGGGGCTCTTTCTCCAAGAAATGACCCCAAGGCTCAACATATAAATATAGGGGCAGGGCTAGCACCCGGAACACATCAAGATTCACCAAGCCGTGTAACGGCAAACCCGTCCCCTCTAGTTTATCCTCCGTCTAGTTTCCATTGTGCTTGGCGAACGCCGTCACCAAGACAGTTTAGGATCCAACATATAAATATAGGAGATTGTTCTTCACCACCACCATCACCACGCCGTCGTGCTGCCGGAACTCATCTACTACTTCGCCCCTCTTGCTGGATCACGAAGGCGAGGACGTCATCGAGCTAAACGTGGGTTGAACGTGGAGGTGCCGTACGTTCGGTGCTTGATCGGGACAGGTCGTGAAGGTGTACGACTACATCAACCGCGTTGATAAACGCTTCCACTTAGCGATCTTCAAGGGTATGTGGATGCTCTCCCCCTCTCGTAGCTATGCATCTCCATAGATAGATCTTGCATGTGTGTAGAAATTTTTTGTTTTCCATGCAACGTTCCCCAACAAAACATATATAATAGGTATTTACAAATGTCTCATATATAAGAAGGTGTTAATTAATAGGCATTTATAAAATGCCTCATATATAAGAAGGTATTAATTAATAGGCATTTGTAAAATGCCCCATATATAAGAAGGTATTAATTAAGGTTGCATCCTAAACTTAATTTAAAATGATTAACATGAAAGAGAATAGCATTTTTGGAATCTATACATTTTTCTAAAAGATTTTCATATATAACATGTTGGATTTGGAGTTAGCGCTTGAAAGATATAAAAAATTAAAAAACATTTGAATCTGCCAACTCTAGAGGCAATTCCATGATGGACAGGCAGAAGCAATAATATCTTTATTATTACTAGCAAAAGGGCCTATCGTTCCAAAGGAAAAAATCTTAATCTCCAAAGGCCATGATCACATTTTGCTGCATCACCGAGAAACACTATCACTCTCAATATCGTGAAATCACGAACAATTTTTAAAATCAGGAACATTTTTATAAACTCATGAACATATTAGAAATCTTGAACATTTTTTAAATTCGTGAACACTTTTACAAATTTTTGAACACTTTCTAAGATCAAGAACATTTTTTGAATTCATGAACATTTTATACTATTTGCAATTTTTTTTTTAAAATGTGCACATTTAAAAATAATCTTGATTGGCAAACATTTCTCAAATCGACGAACATTTTTTTGGAAATTGGTGAAACAATTTTTGAAATGCTTGATCATTTTATGAATCAGCGAACATTTTATGAATTAATAAACATTTTGTAAGTCACGGACAGTTTTTCAATTTTTAGGGTATTTTTCCATTCATGGAATTTTTTGAATTTATGAAGTTTTGTGATTTTATTAACATTTTATAGTACATGAACTTTTTACAAAATCATGAATTTTTTTGTAATTCCCGAATATTTGTTTTCCAAATTTGAAACATTTTCTGGATCAGCAAACATTTTTTTTATAAAATCACGAACATTTTTTGAATCCACAAACATTTTATGATTTATTGAACATATTAGTTCAAAATTCTTATTTTTCTAATTTTCAGAACTATTTTGAAGTCCCAAATTATTTAAAGTTGAAAACACGAATGAAAAACGAAATTTAAAAAACTGGACACCCGGACATGGGCCAGCCCAAACGGGCACGCTGCATCTTCTCTCAGCGCGCATAGCGCAGTATAGGAGGTCCCTACTGCATGGACCGGCCCAGGCAGGGGATTCCCCTGTGTAACGTTTTTTTATCACTTATAGGTGGCATTGGTGGGTAATATTTTGCAACTTTGGGGGTAATTTTCATGACGTACTGCCTGAAGCAATAACCTCTTTATTACTAAGTATAGATATAGACTTCCGTCAAAAAAAAGTATAGATATAGACTACCAAACACGTGCATGCGTTGCAACCGGAGACAAAAATATTACGCCCTAGCCAAATAAATATGGCTCAATACCCTGGCATATGAGCACCCTTTATTTTAACACGGTGGCCCACCATGTTGTCACTTATCTTTCTTCCCACCCGTCTCTCATGATGGCCACGATGTTCACATGATCACAATGCATTCAACGTGGTAAATCCCAAGGCTATTATGAGCTTCCCACTGCACGCCACACTTGTCATTGTGCCACGCATGGGAATATTTAAAACTCCAAAAAAAAATCTCATCAAACACGAACTACTACCAACGCAAAGACATATAAAGACTTTCCAAAAACTAATCAAATCCTAGACATAAAAGACTTCATGAACACCTACTACGAACATTTGTTATGTTGAGACGAACATGTTTTGAAACGCGTCAACAGTTTGCGAATTCATGAATATTTTTTGAGTCAACAAAGATTTTTTGAACCGATGAGCTTTTAAAAAAATTGGGGAACATATTTTGAAATTTGCGATATGTTTTGGAATTTTTGTGAACATCTTCTAAAATTTCATGGAGATTTTTTCAGATTCATGAATATGTTTTGAATACCTGATCATTTTTTCAAAATCATGAACATTATTGCATTCCTCGACCATTTTTTCCAATCATACAAGATGGTATTTTTCAAATTTCATGGACATTTTTTCAAATTACCGGATATGATTGAATACATGAACATTTTTAATAATCGTGAACATTTTAATTATGCGAGAATTTTTCCGAAATCATGACTTGTTTTTGTAATGTACAAAGACTTTTTTAAAATCTCGAACATTTTATCGTTGCCCGAGCATTTTCTGAGTTAACGAACATATTATGATTTGTCATTTTTTTCGAAACTCGCACTTTTTAAATTTCGGAATTTTTCGAAATCCCGAAATAATTTAAATATGGATTGAATTAAATAAGTTGACATCTACTGAAATTTCTTTGTAAATGACTGATAAATCAACTGTTGTACCCATCGGTTTTTATGAGGATGTGCCTATTGTGGTTGCAAACGTTACTATCTTAACGGACATTGTTATTCTTGATATTCCTGAGGACGACAGTATGTCGATCATCCTTGGTAGACCCTTTTTGAATACTGCAGGGGCTGTTATTGATGGCAACAAAGGTAATGTCGTTTTTCATGTTAATGGTAATGAGCATACGGTACACTTTCCGAAGAAACAACCTCAAGTTCATACTATCAATTCTATTGGAAAAATTCCAACTATTACTATTGGAGGTTTTGAATTCCCTCTTCCTACTGTCAAAAAGAAATATGATATTCTTATTGTTGGGGACATGCATATCCCCGTTCAGGTAACCTAGTGTTATTTGAAAATTCTCCGGTTTCATGTTATTCGAAAGAGGTTTGTTAATAAGACTTGATCAACCTTGTTAATGGATTCCTTTTGATGAGCATGAGATGGATGAATTTAGAAGGCACAACTTTCTGTACCTATCTTTTATTTTCTTTTATTTAGATTAAATAAAGCAAAAATAGTACTTTTTGTCTATTTTCTGAATTATCCGTGTAATAAAAAAATACCCCGAAAATAAAAGTTCTCCAGATGCCCTGAAAATTTAGTAAGATTTTTTATAGAATATTTGAATATTTTTGGCACTGAGAACACACCAGGGGGTCTCACCAGTGGGCCACAAGGGTGGAGGGCACGCCCCCGACCTTATGGGTCCCACGTGAACCCCCTCCACTTATTCCAATACCCATCCACTTCGTCTTCCTCTAGAAAAAATCATCCGGTAGCTCAAACCCGTATTCTTGCTCATTTTGCTGCCATTTTCGATCTCCTTGCTCAAAGCTCCATTCACAAAACTGCTTTGGGGGATTATTCTTCGGTATGTGACTCCTCCAATGGTCCAATTAGTTTTTGTTCTAGTGTTTATTTACTGCAATTTTTTGCTGCTTAGGTGAACCTGTTCTTGAGCTTGCGTGTCAAATTTATATGATTCAAAGTAGTTTTGATGCATGATATAGCCTCTAGATACTTGTAGGAGTAGTTGCTATCGATTTTGTTGAGTTTGGTTCACTTTTATTTTGAGTCACTAAAATTTCAGAAATTTTCAGAGGAAGAAAAATGTCTAGGAGAATGTACCAAGGTGGTTCTTCGAGGAAGCAAGCACCGAGGCTCGCGATACGTGAGCCGGACATAGAACCACCAAGGGAAGCTCAAGTGCGGCCTGCTGAATGGTCGTCGGATGAATTTATGGTTCATGCAGGTTTCAAGGATGAATTTGATGCGTATGTACGTAATGCTGATCTTTAGGACTTCGTATCAGATAAGTGCCGACAATACTATCACCTCACCGATTCCTTTGTGCGGAGGTTTGAATTTTCATCTAAGCACAATACCCATACTATTTTAGTTGATCTTTATGATGAATCATATACCATGGACCTTGAAGATTTTAATACTGCTTGCAAATCCCACAGTGGGGCCTTCTTAGTGAACCTCACTGCAACGCCGTCCCACAGTGGGGCCCCACTGCAGCGCTGTCCATGGTACTCTTCCTGCTCCTGCCTTCTTTAACTTTCATGTCAGAGGGAGATATTTTATAACTGGAGAGGAGGCAAATGAATATGAGAGGGAGACAGAGGCTGCTCGCCTCCATGCTGCAGCCCTTCAGGTAGTAGCTGCTGCATCTCAGTACAACCCCGAATACAACTTTGGATATCCGCTAGGCCAGCCGTGGCCTTAGACCAACTTAGGTCAAAAGCCTAAGCTTGGGGGAGTACGTATTTCTCACCGACATTACATTCATGTTCACACACTCATTCCAGTTGTCGGTGTTCATACTTTTTCATTGTATTATCCATGTTAGTTTATTTCATTTTCTTACTTTCTTCTTGTGTGTTGGAAAAACCTTAAAAAAACCAAAAAAATTAGTTGTAGTTTATGTCATTTCTATGCATGCTTAGTAGTAGTATTAAAAGAAAACCCAACTAGATTTCTCGTTTTTCTTTTCCTAGTTGGTAGCTTTCCCGTGTAAATAGTTTTGCTTGTTCTTGTTTTACTTTCTTCAGAAAAACAAAAACTCCAAAAATATTTGTGTGTTTCTTTGAAATTCTTTTCTTTTCTTTGGGGGTCGAGAGGAGAAGACCACGATGAAAATGTTGAGTGGCTCTCATATGCATTATTGTTGATCTAACGAAGAGCCCATATTACCTTGTCTTCTCCTTTGAATAAATGTTTGCAGATTCCAGCTTAGTCCAATGCACGTGCACTATTATTATTATCCACACCATTCGGTCGTGCAAGTAAAAGGCAATAATGACGATATATGATGAAATGATTGAGATGAGAAAAAGCTGGTATGAACTCCACCTATCTAGTTTTTGCATATATGATTAGTTCATCGTTCCTGATTCAGCCCATTATGAATGGAACATGTTTGCAATGACAATTAGAGATTATAGTTACTCATGCCATGCTTAATTAGCTAGGAGTTTATAATGGTTTACCTTGCGTGCCAACATGCTTTAAAAATGGTTGTGATGTACTATGATAGGATGGTAACCCCCTTTGAATGATTTGAGTGGCTTGACTTGGCACATGTTCACGCATGTAGTTGAAACAAAATCAACATAGCCTCCACGATATTTATGTTCATGGTGACTTATATCCTACTCATGATTGCACTCAATATTGGTTAATCTCAATGCATGTTTATGATTGTTGTCGCTCTCTAGTTGGTCGCTCCCCAGTCTTTTTCTAGCCTTCACTTGTACTAAGCGGGAATACTGCTTGTGCATCCACTTCCATAAACCCAAAGTTGTTCCATATGAGTCCACCATACCTACCTATATGCGGTATTTACCTGCTGTTCCAAGTAAATTTGCATGTGCCAAACTCTAAACCTTCAAATGAAAATCTGTTTTGTATGCTCGAATCGCTCATGTAGCAACTAGGGATGTCCATATCTTCCATGCTAGGTGGGTTATTCTCACTATGAGTGGACTCCGCTCATCATTCACGAGAAAATGTCTGGTAATCGGGATGCCCAGTCCCATGCCCAAATCAAATCAAATAAAAATTATATCAAACAAAACTCCCCCAGGATCGTTGTTAGTTGGACGGTACCCGTTGTTTCGGACCAGCCGTGGAGTGTGCTTGTTGGTGGTGGGGGAGTATAAACTTTATCATTCTGTCTGGGAACCGCCTATAATGTATGTAGCATGGAAGATACCGAGATCTCTTGGTTGTTATGTTGACAATGAAAGCATACCGCTCAAAATATTATTTATCTCTGTTTCAAAAACTCGAGCTCTGGCACCTCTGCAAATCCCTGCTTCCCTCTGCGAAGGGCCTGTCTATTTACTTTTATTGCTGAGTCATCATCCTTTTATAAGAAACACCAGTTAGAGAGCACCACTGTCATTTGTATGCATTGTTATTAATTGATATTGAGTATGACTGTGACTGGATCTCTTTTGCCATGAATTACAATGTCTAGTCAGCCCTTGATCTTCAGGGGTGCTCTGCATTTATGTTTTGCGGTCTTGGAAAGGGCTAGCGAGATACCATCTTGTTATATCATATCATGATTGTTTTGAGAAAGTGTTGTCATCTGAGATTTATTAGTATTGCTCGCTAGCTGATTATGCCATTGATATGAGTAAACGTGAGACCTAAGTGTTATTGTGAATATGGTTAGTCCATAATCTTTGCTGAAAACTTGAATGCTGGCTTTACATATTTGCAACAACAAAATCAAACAGAGTTTGTAAAAGTTTTTATTTATCACTTTCAGTTTGTCAACTGAACTGCTTGAGGACAATCAATGGGTTAAGCTTGGGGGAGTTGATACATCTCCATCGTATCTACTTTTCCAAACTCTTTTGCCCTTGTTTTGGACTCCAATTTGCATGATTTGAATGGAACTAACCCGGACTGGCGATGTTTTCAGCATAATTGACATGGTGTTATTTTTGTGCAGAAATAAAAGTTCTGGAATGACCTAAAACTTCACGGAGATCAGTTTTGGAAAATATTGGCGAAATAATCAACCAAAGGGAGCCCACACCCTGGCCACAAGGGTGGAGGGCGCGACCACCCCCCTAGAGCGCGCCCTCTATCCTTGTGGGCCCATTGGACCTCCACCGACTTCAACTCCAACTCCATATATTCACGTTCGGGGAGAAAAAAATCAGAGAGAAGGATTCATCGCGTTTTACGATAGGGAGCCACCGCCAAGCTATGTTCTTCCTTGGGAGGGCAGATCTGGAGTCCATTCGAGGCTACGGAGAGGGGGAATCGTCGCTGTCGTCATCATCAACCATCCTCCATCACCAATTTCATGATGCTCACCGCCGTGCGTGAGTAATTCCAGCGTAGGCTTGCTGGACGGTGATGGGTTGGATGAGATTTACCATGTAATCGAGTTTGTTTTGTTAGGTTTGATCCCTAGTATCCACTATGTTCTAAGATTGATGTTGCTATGACTTTGCTATGCTCAATGCTTGTCACTAGCACTCGAGTGCCATGAATTCAAATCTGAACCCTTTATGTTTTCATGAATATATTTGTGTTCTTGATCCTATCTTGCAAGTTATAGTCACCTACTACGTGTTATGATCCGGCAACCCCGGAGCGACAATAGTCGGGACACTTCCCGGTGATGACCGTAGTTTGAGGAGTTCATGTATTCACTAAGTGCTAATGCTTTGGTACGGTACTCTATTAAAAGGAGGCCTTAATATCCCTTAGTTTCCAATAGGACCCCGTTGCCACGGGAGGGTAGGACAAAATATGTCATGCAAGTTCTTTTCCATAAGCACGTATGACTATATTCACATGCCTGCATTATATTGATGAACTGGAGATAGTTCTGTGTCACCCTAGGGTATAACTGTTGCATGATGAATGCCATCCGACATAATTATCCATCATTGATCCATTGCCTACGAGCTTGTTTCATATTGATCTTTGCTCCATAACTTTTCCGTTGCCACTCTTACGATTACTACAAAACTGCTACTGTTACTTTTGCCATCGTTACCGTTACCTCCATACTACTTTGCTACTAAATACTTTTCTGCAGATATTAAGTCTTTCAGATGTGGTTGAATTGACAACTCAACTGCTAATACTTGAGAATATTCTTTGGCTCCCCTTGTGTCGAATCAATAAATTTGGGTTGAATACTCTACCCTCGAAAACTGCTGCGAACCCCTATACTTGTGGCTTATCAGGTTACAATCTCTAGAGATAAGCATGCTGGTTGAGGCACGCTTAAAGTGAACACCAAGTCTTCAGGAGATCTACGTCTTGATCGCGCTGAGGGCTAGGGATGATATGGCGATGTCAACTGTCTTCAATGGTTCCTCGGCCCAACCCGCCACCGGTGGGCCGACGTGGCAAGCACCCCTTAATCTAGGACACCAACAGTAGCCTCTGAACTAGTCTTCAAGCCGTGAACATCAGACGTCTTCTTCGAGATAATTTGACAAGTTTGAGTCTTTGGCTTCGCAGGCGAGTTCCATCGTCCACCTCCGAGGTTTTCTTGGCTTCGTTGATCGCAACCTCATATCCCCGTGGTTCTCGGAATGAGGGAAGATATCTTGTGATGAGACCTCCTCCACGACGTGATTTATTGGTCCGACAGGGTCGAAGTAAGGCCCGAGCACAGCCGCAGAAGGTCTTACCCCGAAAGGCTTGACTAGGTCAAACCCTGACAGCTTTCCTGGTCAAGGGTTAAACCATCACCTCCTATGGCAGAATCAAACCACTTAATCCACAGTCTTTATGAGGGACATCACCCAAGGCCGTTTTCACTGGCACGTCCTATCAACAAAGTAAGCGAGCCTTTGGTCTTCCAGCGGCCTCATTAAAAGGCACTTGATTTTTACGCACATTAACTGCACGGTGCTTCAGGAAGCGTCGATCTGTTCCCTGAAACAGGGCGACCCTGGGCCTTTGATTACCCTATTAGAAGGCGGGGGAGGGGGGAGCCATCAAATCTATCTAACTTCCCCCTTGTTCCTTAACCCAAACGCTCAAAACTCCCAATCAGCGACATTGCCTTGAGATCCATCTCTCTTCTTTCCTCTGCCGCTCAAGTTGGACGATATGGAGGAGAGACTCAGGGTCAAAACCCATCGTGGAGGAGGACGGTGGATGTGCTCCACCGTCACCGCCGGTACCCTTGTCGAGCTCAAAGCCTCCGAGTACCTTCCCCCCACAACCAAGTGCCGCTCTCCCATAGAAGAGGGCGCTAGCCTTTCGGCATCTGCAATCCCCGCTCCTCACGAAGGGGAACGGGTAATTTTCATTTCACATCTTGTCCGTGGTGTAGGTTTTCCCCTTCACCCTTTGTTCGGGGCCTCCTCTTCTATTATGGGATTAACTTTCACCATCTGGCCCCGAACTCTATTCTCCACATTGCGGCTTTCATAATCTTCTGCGAAGCTTTCCTCCACATCGAACCCCATTTCGGCCTGTGGCTGAAGGTGTTCTGCGTCAAGCCGTGCTTGGTTAGTCATGGACATGCGTGGTGCGAATGGGCTATGATTATCCATCCCGCAGACGCGGTCTAGCTCGATAGTTCCTTCGCCGATACGGCAGAGGCCTGGCAAGAGGAGTGGTCCTATGTGGAGGACCCCTCTATTGGCGGCCACGAAAGGTTTCCCTGCTTCTTGGCAAATCCGCCGAGGAGCTTAGTCTCCTGGGCGGCCGAGGGCCTAGACTGCTAGGGAGACGTGAGAGAGGTCAAAGTTCTTCAGAGCAAGCTCAAGGCTAGGTCGGCAAGGACATTTGTCTAGCGGACACAGTCCATGTGATGCTCTATCGTCGAATCCTCCCCCTTCAAACCGAGCACTCCCAATGTGGGAATTCAAGCCCGAGGATGACGCGGTGGTGAAGGAGTTCTTCCATGCACATCAATGAGATGTGGAAGCTCCTACTTGAACATGGCGATGACTCTCTTTCCACTCGACCGAGGATATTGGCTTCTGCCAAGCCCTTCCCGTTGCCGAGGCAAGTTTATCTCAACCGGGTCTCCATTTTCATATATAACCACGTTTTTTTACTATTCGACAGATGACTTCGTCTTTTCTTAATTCGGACTTGGCGTGTTCGGGCAGAGAAGATGAAGTCCCCAGCCCCACTTCCGTGGGATCCCAGGACTCCGAAACTAGAGAGGCTTCTTGCCGAGGCACCGTCAGGGGGAAGGAGCAGAAAAAATAGGAGAAAGAAACCATCCACTCGAGGAGACACCCCTGGCAGTGTACAAATCAAGGAAAGGAAGAACATTACGAAGAATCTGTCTTTCCAGGGAGACACTGCTACTTGTGATATGCGTTAGGATTTCCCTGAAGAGGAAGAGTGATGTAGTACAGTAGGAGAAAGCATTTCCCTCGGTAAAGAACCAAGGTTTATTAAACCAATACGAGATTCACACAAAATGACGATCAACAGTACCTGCACACGCACAAACAAAAACTTGCACCCTATGCGGGCAAGAGGGTTGTCAATCCCCTTGTACTCGTTAATTGAAAGGATTAATTCTGATAGTGGTAGATATATAAATTGCAAAACTAAATAAAAGTAAATGAATTGCAGAAAGTTATTTAGGGCTTTAGTAATATAAGGTGAATGGACCACGGGGACCATAGCATCACTAGAGGCATCTCTCTCAAGAATATAGCAAACGGTGGGTACACAAATTACTGTTGGGCAATTGATATAATCACGCATAGTTATGATGTTATTCATGGCATGATCAGTACATAAGCATTACGTCCGTGACGAGTAGACCGACATTCATCTGCATCTATTATTATTACTCCACTTCAAGAGTGCTTCTATGCTTGCCTCTCTACTTATTAAGTTCGTAACAAACAGAGTAATGCATTAAGTATGATGACATAATGTAGACAGAATAAGATCAACTAATATGATCAAACCCCATTGTTTTATACTTAGTAGCAACAAAACAAATACGTGCCTCGCTACCCCTTCTGTCACGAAGTGAGGACACCGCAAAATTGAACCTATTACTATGCACCACTTCCACTGAAGATCTAGTCATCAACTTGGCCAAAGATAACTCATATATCGAAAAAACATTACATAGTTATAACAATCACACATCATAAATTTTAGAAATAACTCAATCATTTTCAATAAATAATCTGATCATAAACCCACAATTCATAGGTTCCCAACAAACACACCGGATAAAAGGATTACATAATATCAATCTCCAAAGAGAACGTTGTATTGAAGAGAGAGAGAGAGAGAGAGAGAGAGAGAGAGAGAGAGATCTACTGCTATGCACTCATAGGTCCGGCAAGAAACTACTCACACATCATCGAAGGTGCAGTAAGAGTGATGTAGAGGCCCTCCATGATCGATACCTCCTCCGGCAGAGTTCCGACGGAGGCCTCTAGATGGGATAGCGGTAGAACAGAGATTTGCAGCGGCGGAATAAATGTTTCGAGTCTCGCTCTGTTGGTTTATGGATTTTAGGGAATTTATGAGCCCGGAATTAGGTCAAACGGAGTTGCGAGGTGGCCACAAACCCAGGCCCCTCTTGCAAATTAACTTCTGCTAGCCCCAAGGAATGTTTGTTTGTGTTCAGACGTCTCAAGATGAACCATACTTCTGAAGTTTTTTTTGTTTGTTTGAATGCCAGCGCATACATAATCTTCTCGACTTAAAAAGGCTTGCAATCATCGGCAAAAGCTTCCACTGCTCTGCAGTAGAAGCACATTTTGTTTATTTTCAGCTAGGGTTTGCTATATACATGAATGTATTAGTTGGTTCATCTCTGAATTATTATTTTCGGGAAAGGCAAAGGGTGGATTTTGTATTGACCCAAAATGAAGTATCAAGGTAACCTGCACTCTTTAACTCTTTCACGGTCAGAATATGGGTGGACAGGCTGATGAAAGCAGGGGAAGACGCCGGCCGATTCGATATTTCTACAAGTGGAGCTGTTGTATTCATTACTATATATACTAGTACACGACATCCTGCAAGGACAACTAGGTGCATATGTATTCTCATTCGACATACTGAAGGGCGCCATCAGAGAATGTATGTACCTTAGAAAAAACAGAGCTGTGCTCCCGTTCAGACCTCAAGATGAACCAGACCTATGAGGCCATCTTCACATTTTCTCTAGATAAAGGACAACATGTGACTTCTTGATTTGTGTGTGACATCTAAGGGCCATGTCCACATCGTTCTAATTTTAACGGATATACCAGAAGGGACACACATAATCTTCTGAGTGATGTACATTGTAGGTCCCCAAACTATTTCAGGGGTGTCATGTACGTCCTCAAACTATGAAATCATCATGCAGATCTTCAAACTGCAATAAGTGTGTCATTCAGGTCCAAAATGAGCTCAACGCTAAAGTAGTCTGGGGACCTATAATTTGCCTAGCATGACACATACTGTAATTCAAGGACTTGGATGACGATTTTCATAATTTGAGGACCTATGTGATACTCTTAAAGAGCAGTTTTAACATGCTCCCTCTTACCTCCTCTTTTTACATGAGAGGTAAGAGTATATAATAAATCTGAGCCGTTGATCTCATTAATTAGTGGTCAGATTAAGATTTGCCGCCCTTAAAATAGTTCAAGGACCTGCTGTGCACTTCAATCTAATCTTCTCGAATATGATTTTAAAAAGGTTTGCAATTTACCACCGACATTCTACTATTGGTGTGGACAGGTCATGCTAATATTTGGATGAGAATATTATACTATTCGGAGTTCTCCAGCATCCGGAGAACGCCGAAGAGGAGGATGGTAGAATTCGGACCGGAATGGAATACTGGCTGCAGCGGCTGTATGGTGGACGCTGGAACCCGAAGGTGAGTGCTTTTTAGTCCAGGTGCTGCTACCGATTGTCATCATCCCAGGTGGCGCAAGTATTAGAGAGCAGTTTTAGCATGCTCCCGCTTACCCCCTTTTTCCACATGACAGATAAGAGTATGTAGTAGATCTGAGCCGTTGATCACATTAAGTAGTGGTTAGATTAACTCTTACCTTCTTACCTCATATGTAAAAGGAGGGGGTAAGAGGGAGCATGTTAAAATTTGCCATTATTAGAGACTATTAAGAGCCACCAAAGGGCGGCCTCCTAGTGTGTCTACGTGTCGTGTGCCAATACTCGATAGGTTGAGCTTGATTACACTTAATGATTTGCCCATGCGCCTCTCTGACATACTGTGTGTTGGTCTCGGGTAAGTTAGACTAGAATACCGCGATGCCACACGTTAAAAAATTAGACCACACCAGACAATCCGTCAAAACGAAGAGCAATTTTCATTGGCAGCTTGAACCATGCATGGCAAACCATCAAGATGCCCCCGCGTTGCCCTCCTAGCCTTCGCATGTTCACCAGTAGCGAGTGGACAGAAACGAGCTCCGTGTTATTAGCAACCACTCCTCCGGCAATGTCCTGGGGCGCAGCGAGCTATTCTCGCAGAACACACCCACGCACGCCCCCCATGATGGCCCAGCCTAGCCTCCTCCTCCTCGCCGCGGCGGTGGTCCTCTCGCTGTCACTCTGCGACGCACACAACAAGCTCGCCAAGAAGAGCGATGATGTTGTCAACGGCCCCCTCCTCACCTCTAAGCTCAACGCCAAGCGCACGCTGATCGTCGGCCCCAACGACGAGTTCAAGACCATCCAGTCCGCCATCGATGCCGTGCCGGACGGCAACTCCGAGTGGGTTGTCGTCCACCTCCGCGCCGGCGTCTACGCGTACGTATGCATGCACGCACAATTATTTGTTCATGTGGACGCAGCGCAACTAGAGGAAGGCATGTGTTTGTTGGGTGTGGGTGGGTTTTCACAAATGCGCGTGTTATCGTATGGATGCAGGGAGAAAGTCGTGATTCCGGAGACGAAGCCGTTCATCTTCGTGAGGGGAAACGGCAAGGGCCGGACGTCCATCTCCTACGAGTCAGCCTCCCCGCACAACACCGAGTCGGCCACGTTCGCCGTGCACGCAGACAATGTCATCGTCTTTGGCATTAGCTTCAGGGTGCGCTCCTAGTTGCTTTCCTCTTATTTCTCTTCCTATTCTCGAATTGCCAGCGTGTGTAAAACTTCGTCCGAAGAACTTATTTTCATACGTGCGCACAGAACGCGGCGCGCGCGGGGCTGCCGAACAACCCGGAGATCCGCACTGTGGCCACCATGGTCAATGGCGACAAGGTGGCCTTCTACCATTGTGCCTTCTACAGTCCCCACCACACCCTCTTCGATAGTACTGGCCGCCACTACTACGAGAGCTGCTACATCCAGGGCAACATCGACTTCATCTTTGGCGGCGGCCAGTCCATATTCCAGTGCGCGGAGATCTTTGTGAAGCCCGACCGGCGGACGCCGATCCTGGGGTCCATCACCGCGCAAGACCGCAAGGAGGAGAGCGGCAGCAGCGGCTTCGTCTTCCTCAAGGGGAAGGTGTACGGTGTCGGGGAGGTGTACCTAGGCCGCGCCAACGAGGCCTACTCGCGCGTCGTCTTCGCCGACACCTACCTCTCCAAGTGTGTCAACCCTGCCGGCTGGACGAACTACAACTTCTCTGGCAGCACCGAGTACGTTGCGTACGCACAAACAAATTCGAACAATGATCAACCATCTGACCGATGAATTAATTGCAAATCTTGAAATGATCAATAATATGTATGTGCTTGCTTTGATTTTGCAGACATGTGATGCTCGGGGAGTTCAACTGCACGGGGCCAGGGGCCGACGCGTCGCAGCGTGTGCCATGGTCGCGACGGTTAGACGAGGCGCAGGCAGCCAAGTTCCTCACCGTCGACTTCATCAACGGCAAGGACTGGCTCCCAGCATTCTACTACTGATCGTCGGACTCAAACAATATTAAGTGCTTGTTGCTTGCTTGCTACTCCCTCTTGCAATGTTCATCTGTTATCAGTGTCCAAATTCTGACTAAGGCTACATGATGGATCTCTGTAGATGTAATTCTCTGATTCGTAGGTGTGCATGTTAATCTACATGTTAGTTAGTGAAGTAAGTGTAATGAGGCACCTTATCGAAAGTGTACGTGACACTGTCACCTGTATCATCGCTTAGTTGGGAATTTGTCATCTTAATCTGATGAACTTCATGGAGCCACACCCACGCATACTCAGACGGTCCAAGGGCGACTGCCAACATGGAATATTAGGTGCGATCATGCGGTGAGTACGTCGGTCTCCTTGCCCTTGTTTGGTTTGTGCGAACTCTCATTCTTACTAACTAACTAATAAGATGACAAAAAACTTTTGTCCATTTCAAAAATGAATTATCTGCACCACCGTACTGTATTGACATAGCAAACAAATATAGTGTATTGACATACGGTTTGGCTAATCGACTTTAGTGAGTTTGATCTTGTTGTTCGGCAGAGTCCTCCCCGTGCCCATAAAAAACTTGACTAGTAGGTGGATAGAAGCATCACCATCTTTGTATATGATTTCGTTAAAGCCTGAGGTTTTTGCACTTGAAATCCATGAGGTCCTGAGAAGATGTGTGAATGTGTTTCCCCATCTTCTTAAATATAAAATCTGAGACCTGATGAACAACATATAAGAATTAATTACAGACTAAATTGTTCTATGGTTATAGTTGATGAAAGAAGCAGCAGTGCAAGTGAGCTTCTCCAGTTTACGCGAGTTTCGCAGGTAAGGTTCCAGCCCCATGAAGTCATCGATAATATACCACTCGTCCAGGGACAAGGTCCTCAGGTTTCTCGAATACAAGAAACTTCCAATAGTCCTTACGACACATCAACTCTAACCCAAGCGGGTTTTTCCCTTCGGTAAATTGACTCCCATGTCACCTTGCTCTCATGACCTGGGAGGCTTAAACCTAGCCGCCTTTGGAATCTTCCTCATGTCCCGTGCCGCTAGTTTCGGCAGCTTCTTTGCCAGTGGCGGCAGGCATTGTTCCCTAAGGGCGCGAGGGCCTCCGGTTGTCCTCCAAGGCTTGAAACACATTGCATACTAAAATAGATGAGTAGATAAAGGATCTCCTTGCTGTAAACCCCTTGAAGGCTTGAAACACATTGCATAATAAAATTGACGCAATTCTCCCGGAAGCCAAGTTTCAACATAATCTCCTTAAGAAAGGCCACTCAACCCAATCATAAGCTTTTTGCATATCGAGTTTGATAGCACACAGACTCTCTTTGACATCTCTGCTCTTTTATATTTTATGGAAGCACCCATAAGCCACTAATACAATGCATGTTGTCATTCTACCGGGCACAAATGCTCTTTATAGTTCGGACTGATAATCTCTGGCAGAAAAACCTTTAGACGAGTTACCACAATTTTTGCAGTAATCTTGTGCACCACATTACACAAACTACCTGCCTAAATTGGGTAACCTTCTGAGTAGAATTAATTTTGGGATCATAACAATCACAGTATCATTCCAACCAAACGAAATAGTGACATATTTACCGCTTGTAGAACGTCTTCAAACATATTGTCCCGCCAAATCTCTTATAAATAATAGCATGGAGTCCATCTGGCCCTGGAGCTTTCAGATCGACAAAAACAAAAAGGGCCTTACCAACAAATCTTCGATAGTGTAAGGGGCAAGGAGAGCATTTTTCATGTCAACAGACACTCTTCTTCAAACAAGGGATAAAACTTTGTGGCTCGGTTACAAAAGTTCTGAAGTGAAAAGGGGTTTCCCAGCGATGCTTGAACCCGCTTTCCTCTTTCCCATCTCATTTTCTGGACAAATGATGTATTTCCGTTATGTCGCAGTAATGGAAAGGGGTAATGCCTGGTTCAATAACAAAAGTTCAGAAGTGAAAAGATTAGTAAAATAGCTGGTAATGTGACCTTTCAATTCCGTACCATGCCTCCAAACCCCCGAGTTATCCAGAAGTTTCTTAATAATATTCCTCTTTTTTCTGGTCATAGCAGCATTATGAAAAAAGAACTATTGTGATCCCATGCATCAGCCATTTTGCTCGCCCTCTCTGTCACCAGTTTTTTTTCTTGGTCCAAAAGATTCTCAATGAGAACAAGAATTTTCTTTTGCCTAGAGAGGGAATTGACATTCATAGAACCACGCCTCAGCTTCTCTAACTCATTTTCCTAATTTGTTAATTCTTCTTTTCTTGGCCTTTAGAATATCACAATCCCAAGAATGCAAATCCGCACCACCCGAGTACGCGCCGCAAGAGACGGACCAACACCTGCCATTTTTGCCTTACCCCATGCTGTCTTCACAATTTCCTCAACAGTCTCTTCCTTAAGCCATCTAGCTTCAAAGTGCTTTACACAATACTAAGGTTTGATAAATAAGTTACCATTTTGTGAATGTACAAAATCAAAGGTCTGATGGTCAAAATGCACGTGTTTACCATTGATAGCCGTGACATGTGGGAATTTATTTGCCCATTCCACATTACAAACTGCCCCGATCAAGTCTTTCCCCGACATCGCCTCTTCTCCAAGTAAAAGGATCGCCAACGAAATCAAATATTCAAAGCCACACTACATGAGACACTCACATAAATCTTTCATCATTGCATCGGGACTCGCATTGCCTCACTCTTTTTCGAACAAGTATAAAATTTCACTTAAATCTCCTAGAACCACGCAAAGCTGAGCTCCCTTTTTATGCAAATTACGGATATCATGCCAAAACAAATGAAGAGGACACCAAGCCGGATGACAATAAAAACTCATAAAGCACCATTGTACAATGGTCTTAACCATAAACAAAATATCACAAAAATTAGCTGATGAATAGTTCAACTAAAATAAAATGAGGCCACCGGCCTGACCATCACTCTTCACTACAAACATGGAATCAAAAGATAAAGTACAACATAGCTAACCGTCCTGACAAGTCAAATGAGACACTGAAAGGAAAGTCAAATCCGCAACAATCCGACCTTGGAGCTCCATGAACTCAAAATATGTCGTGTTCGAAAGCATACCATGGCAGTTCCATCCTAAGATTTTCATTTGTCTCGGCGATCCTCCAATACATCATTATTTGTTGACAGACCTGTTTAATAGAAGATCATTTAGACCTATTGAAAAATAGCATTCCTAGTATTTCATAGTCCCCACGGGACAAGCGAAGAAGCTACAGTCAAACGCAAAAATTTCTTGTTGCATAGCCAGTAAGAAGATAAAGAAGTAAAATGTATAATATCAACACTAAAAATTTCAATAACATTAGCCCAAACTACTTTAGACATAAGGCATTCAAAGGAAAGATGGTATGTAGATTCTATCTCAAAACAACGTACACACTCCAAAGGCTTGGCTAGCCCCCCCTCCCCCCCCCCCCTTCTTAGATTTTCATAGGTCATGATTTTATTGTGACAAAAGTGCTAGAGAAACCCCTAAACTTTGGGTGGCAAGTTGAGATGCCAAACAACAGGCAAAAAATTTGGTTGTACTCCCTTAAAATTCACAATAGCATATAATGATTTAGAGGAGTACACCCCTTTAGACTCATTCAGTCCTGTTAGACTATCTCTTGGTTCAGAGAAGACAATAATCTAACTATACCTTCAAGCTCAAACCATTGGCAGATAAGCTCATTCAAGAATGCTCTACGGAAATATTACTTAATAGTCTTCATCCCAGAGGTCATGATTATCTTATTTTTCTTGCAGTAGAAATCCCAAAACCGTGTAGCCAAAGAAGAATTATAAAACCATATATGTTCGAAAAATAAGATAGATTTACCATCCCCTAGGTGCCATTTGTAACCAAATTTGACAGCTTTCCTTGCCCACGTAACTCACTTCCAAAACTGGGAGGGATGGGATGATGCAGCAAAGCACATTTGGGCTTCCAGTATTATATTTAGTATCTATGACCTAATGTGTATCTATTGGTCCATGAGCCAATCAAGCAAATGTCAAGGTCTTGGATATTAGGGATGCCCACTCCCCCATCTTCATTTTTCATACAGATAGAGGCGTGTTAGCTAGATGGATCTTCTGCTCCCCATCACTTTCACTCCACATGCATTTAACTAGCCAATATTTATCTAAAATTGCACACTTTGGACATTTAAGAAAGAAAACATGTAAATGGGATACTAGACAAACAAGATTAAACTAGAGTAACTCTACTAGTAATGAAAGCAATTTATCCCTCCAACATGACATCCCAGCACGCATTCTATCTATGTGGGGTTCCAATCCCTCTCCTTTCAACTTATCAAAATGTAAAGGCAATCCAAAGTATTTAATATGAAAACTTCCTTGGATGCATTTCAAAATATCTAAAAAAAAGGTTTAACCTCCTTAGGCTTTAGATTAATGGGCACTAACTCACTTTCATGATAATTAACATATATACATACCAGATACTACCCAAAAACAAGTCAATGCCCATTTGAGATTAAGAGCAACTCTCTTATCAGTATCCAAGAATAGCAGAGTGTCATCTGCATATTCCAGACAAACCACCCCGCCATGACAAAAAAATTGGGCATAAACCTTTAACTAACCTAAGATGTCAACCTTTAACCAACATCCTAGCAAAAACATCAATGAATAAATTAAAAAGCAACAGTGACAAAGGATCTCCCTCCCTAAGCCCCCTACCATTGATGAAAAAAACCACTCTCCTCACCATTGACTTTAACACCCACATATTGTTGTTGCGTGACTTTCCTAATCCAATTTATCCATCTATTGCCAAAACCCCTAAGGGCGAGTATTTCATACGGAAAGTGTAGGTTGACCTTATCTTAAGCATTCTCATAATCAATTTTAAAGATCAAACCTTTTTGGCCAGTGAAATGCACGACATGAACTACTTTGCAGTAACCACACTTTCCAAATAAACCTGCCTCTAACAAAAGCAAATTGATGCTAAAAAATTATTCTACCAATTAGAGCAGCTAGTCTATTTTTAAGAACTGTAGTGAAAATTTTAAAACAACAATTTGGAGATGAATAGGTCTAAATTTCTACATGTTTCTAGCATAATTCTCTTTTGGGATCAGAGCAATCATAGTGAAATTAAGCTTAAAGATGTCTAAATCAAGCTCAAACTAGGCCTCAAACATGGCTACAAGATCTACTTTCATGATGTCCCAGAAATTTTTAGAAGACAAAAAGGGCATCCATTAGACCCAGGGGCACAATGAGAGTGTGTATCAAAGATAACATGTTTGGTTTCCTCCTTAGAAAACCTAGACTTTTAACCTAACTTTCTCCTCTTCAGTGATTTTCTCCTCAGGACCATAAAAATCATCTCTAAGAGGAATCTCAGGTATAGGTTCATATCTAAATACATCTTTGTAGTAATCTGCAACAACTTTCTTCATCTCCGCATTACCTGGTTTATTAGGACCATCTAGCACATTAATCATCCTTTTCTTTCTCCTCTGATTAGTTATAATACTAAAGTAGGCAGTGTTCTTATCGCCTTCCATGATGTCCCTATCCAAGGATCTCTGCCTAGCTGTAATCTCTTTGTTATTCCAAACCTCACTAAGTTCTACTAGAATAATATCCATCCTATTCCTCTCATCAGAAGATATATTGCTAGATACAATTTGGGTATCAAACTTGTCATACTCCTCCGTTAAAAACTTATTATGTTTCCCAAGGGAAGCCTCCAGGTTGGCACTCCACCCTTTAGCAAGCTTCATAAACAATATCACCTTGTTTTGCCAGATATCCATTAGAGTTGTTGCGTCTAGTAGACCAATCCTTAACTACTATCTCTTTAACATAAGGCCTAGTAAGCCACTAGTTCTCAAACTTGAAGTTACTCTTCCTTAATTTTCGATCTACACAAGAGTCCCACATAACACGAGTATGATCACTCCCTACCCTAGGTAGAAACAAATATGAGTATGAATTTCGTGGAGCCACACATGCTCAGATGGTCCCAGGGCAGCATTCTTAATTAATAAATTAGAAGAGACAAATCTTTGTTATGTTTTTCCAAAATGAATTATCCTCACCACGATAGTGTATTCTCACGCGGTTCGGCTAATCGACTTTAGTGAGTTCGATCTTGTTGTTTGGCAGATTCCTCCACATGCCCTCCAGAAACTTGACCAATAGGTGGATAGAAGCATCACCATCTTGGTATATGATTTCACTAAGCTTAAGGTTCTCGCACTTGAAATCCACCAGGTCCTCGGACGGGTCTTGAAGGTGTCCCCCCATCTTCTTCTTAGATCTAGAATCCAACACCTGTTGACAGCATATAAGAATTAATATTACAGACTGACTAAATTGTGCTATGCTAATATTTGTTGAGAGAAGAAGCGGTGCACCTTGCAGCGACGCAAAGTGAGCTTCTCCAGGTTTTGCGACTTGCGCAGGTAAGGCTCCAGACCCATAAAGTAGTCGGAAATATAACACTCGTCGAGAGACAAGGTCCTCAGGTTCTTCAATACAGGGAACTCCAAATAATCCTGACGGCACAACAACTATAACCCAAGAAATCAGTTTATGTCATTTAAAAACCACAGGATAAAATGGATGCCAAGAAGAGGTGGAACATACAGCGACCCCAAAATGTAACAAGTGCAGGCTTGTGACATTGTAGAGAGCGGCAAGAAGACCGGATTGGTACGCGGTTGTGGCGAGGCCGCAGCCAATGGATAGCTGAATGGATGCATCAACAAGAGACGGCATGGTATGTGGTTCGTTAGGAGCAACAATGGAATCAACATCATAGGAGGTGCCCAAGCGAAGAGAGATAAGAGCAGGAGCATCTATAATGAAGACGAAAAACTCATCGGCGCCGTCCTCATCATAGTTGCCGTCGAGGACCAATTTCTTGAGCGAGGAGGAGACGATCCTGATGTAGCCGGTGGCCAAGAAGCCGCACTCTTGCAGTTTCAAGTCCTCGAGAGCAGGGCAGCGGGAGCTGACATGGCTAGCGAGCTCCGTCGGCTGCAGAGATGACACGTGGGAAAGATGCAACCTTTTGAGGCGGCAAGGCGATGGCTCGCCCAGACCTATGGCGCGGCGGACCCAAGGGGCGGACCACCCGAGGACGCCGCAGCGCAGGTACACCCTCAGGTCCTCCAGGAGAGCGACCTCATGTCCGCGGAGAAGGTTGCCGGTAAAGTTGACGAAAAAAGGCTGCTTGGCGGTGAACTCCCGCTCGTCGATGTCGAGGCACGGCACGGCGCGCCAGAGGTGCCGCCACCTCGCAGACAGCACGCACGTACCGGCCGTCTCCAGGGCATTGAGGCGCGACAGGATGGCGTGGAGGAGGTCGTCCGGCAGGGCGCTCAGACGGTCGCTGTCGGCCTCTCCGCCGCTGCTGCCATCGGCATCGCCGCCGCCGTCACCATCTGCATGGTGCGGACGCTTCGGCTTGGCGGAGGCGTCAGTGGAGGTGGAGCGCCCTGCCCCGATCATTTCCGTCGATTTGGATTGCAGCGGTAGGGAGGAGGGGGCCGACGGCTGCCGGATTCGGCGATCAGGCTGCTCGTGGTGGCTGCGCCGCCACCATGAGTGTGCGTGAGGAGACGGATTGGAAGCAAGGGAATTAGCCCTAGGGATCCGATCCGAGTCGAGAATGAGGAGAAGGATGGGCCTGGTTGACGACGTATTGGGTTGAGCTGGGGCCGGGCCCTACGAAACTACTAAAATTTGACACCAGCACGCAGGTGGGCTGCGGTCCATTTCACTTTCGTTTTTTATTTAACAGATTTAAGCATGATGTGTGGCTGGGAAATTTCTCCGTTAAAGCACGTTTTGGGATGTGTTTATCATTTGTCTTCACGTTTTGGGCACTTTATCCCAAGTTTGGGATGGTCACCAACTGAAATTAACCTTCAAGAGGTGTGTGGATCAAAATGGCATTGCCTTGTGGTATGAACTGGTTGATTTGGTTAAACCCGTTGTCCTCACATCTGCCCATGACACTACTAAATGGATGCTACATGCTACTGGTTTGCACTCGATCAAATCATTTTATGAGATGATCTACTTTGGTGGTATGATTTCGCAGGTTAAGTGTGCCTTTTGGAAAGTGTTGTGCTCCCCACCCAACCCCCCAAAAATCATGTGTTTCTTTGGTTGTTGGTCAATAACAAAGTTGTAACTAGAGAAAATTTGGGCAAGCGTACGACTACTGCTAATGCCTCATTTTTATTTTGTAATGAAACAGAAACGGTGCAACACCGTTTTTTTTCAATTGTGTGGCAAAGCATCTTTGGTCTGTGTTCGCTAAGTTTTTTCTTTGTGACATGCCAAGATCTCCTCTGGATATCATTCAGTTGTGGTCTCAAGATAAAAAGAATGATATTTTTAATTTGGTTTGCTCTGCTTCCTTCTGGAGCTTATGGTCTTTGCGGAATGAATTTTGTTTTCAAGGCTGCACTGGACGAAAATGCATCAGACTGCTGGACCACCATCGAGGGGAGCTGCCCCGTGTTGCATGGGCTTGATTGTGCAGTGAATGCAATGGATGGAGAACAAACGTCAGACCCTAGTTGTGGACATCAATTGGTTTTGTTGCTAGACGCGTGCAAGGGTATGGCTTGGTGATATTGCGTTGTTCTTTGTAGTTTGTGTTTGTTGTGACAAAAACCATGTAATAATCTGCTCTTGGTTTAACCCGCTTTGGTTTATCTGGTTAGCTACTCATACTTGACTTTCTTCCTGTGGGTTTCATCCAAAGTTGGATGGAAGTGGGGGAAACCCCTTTCTTTATAAAAAAGAACAAGGTTTTTTTTTCATTGTGTCTGAGCAACATGTATCAGAACTTCTTTTGATCATGCCAAAAAAATCATGGGGAAACCCCTTTTTTGATCATTGGAACTTATTTTGATCATGTTTGAGCAACGTGTGCATGCATTTGCGGCTCTCATGCGTGCATATATAGTCTATGGTTTATGACGATGCTTCCCATGGTTAATTAGTATATTAAAATTTTATTGGAACTTATCATGTAATTAATACCTCGAGAACTAAATGTTCTTATCTGGCGAAATTCTCAAATGGTTAGGTGTTTTGTGGTGGAACCAGCCCACCAGGATTGAAGTCCTAAACTTGGCAATGGTGTCGGCTCAGTATCTCAAAGGTTCTCCTAGGGATAGGGAGGGGAGGGGGGGGGGGTCATAGGAATGATTGTATGCGCGTGTATGTAGCCATCTGCGCTTTACAACAACTAAAAGAAGAAATGTTCTTATCTGGACCGGCACTTTAAGCTATGTTTATTCTGATCTCTCCTTTGATTGTTATGGCTGACGTGCCTTCCTACTTGCCTGTCAAATTATTACGTCCAGGTTGCCTTTTTCTCCGCCATTTGCTTTAGGGCCCACTGCTCAAAATTGGTCTAATAAAGTTTTGGTAAGTTTTGCTGCATTCTTGCTGATTTTTTCAACGTATCTTATAGCGTTGGACTTATTAGAGGATATGTAAAATGATTATCCATGTGAATATCGAGTGGCGCGAGGCACACATTTGGTTCTTCTTTTTTGGACACGGTATAGACAGACGCTCACAAACTCGTACATACACTCACTCGTATGAACATCTTGAGATTGAAAAAGTCACCATAGTTACATTGTAGTTGACGAGAATGTCTCGTCGAAAAGACTGAAATAATAAATTCAGAAAATGTGAGCATCAGCGCCAAGACTACCACTTGAACTCTGATGGACTGACTATCACTAGTAGAAAACTGGGCTTTGGTCACAGGGCAATATTCACATTAGTCCCGGTTCAGTCACGAACCGGGACTAATGTGAGCATTGGTCCCGGTTCGTGCGGCCAGGGGCCTGCCGGGCCTCGTGGGGGCATTGGTCCCGGTTCGTCCGGACCCTTTGGTCACGGTTGGTGGGACAAACCGGGACCAATGGGCCACGCTCCTGGCCCACCACCCTTTAGTCCCGGTTCATACCACAAACCGGGACTAAAGGGCTGGTCCTAGTTGCGGCCAGTGTTTAGTCCCACCTCGCCAACCGAAGGGCGCTCACACCAGTTTATAAGCCTGTCCCTCTCTGCCTTGTTGAGCTCCTCTCAAAGTGAAAATAGATGCCCTTATACAGGGAATTTGACCGAAATTCACAGTAAATTTCTTTGAATTTCATAGAAATTTATTATGAATTTAGGTTGAATTTTCTCTATAGGCGCATCTATGTTCATTTTTTATAGTAAATAAATAAATAAACCTTAATAAAATAAATAAACCTTAATAAAATAAAATAAAATAAACTATAGTAACTAAAATAAATAAACCTTAATAAATTAAATAAAAATAGCAGCAGTAAAATAAATAAAAATAAAATAATTAAAGTAAAATACATAAGTAATTAGAAATAAAATAAATATGTTTTTGTTGTAAGTAGAAACAAAACAAAACAAATAAAGCAAAAGAGAAAACAAAAAACAGAGAAAAAAAATTATGCCACCTACTGGGCCACCACGGCCTGAATACGACTTGAAACCCATCCATGGGCCAGGATTCAGGCCCGCAGAAGGCCCAGTAGGCACCACAGGCAGAGAGAACGGTTAGGCCCGAAAGCCTGCAGTTGAGAGGAGCTCGAGAGGGTGGGCGCAGCAGAGCTTATAAACCACTCTCGAGCCCTCTCAACTAGCGAGGTGGGACTAAACTTTTGACGCGGGGCAGCACAAGGCCTTTGGTCCCGGTTGGTGCCACCAACCGGGATGAAAGGGGGCATTGGTCCCGGTTCGTGGCACCAACCGGGACCAAAGGCCTTTAGTCCCGGTTGGTGCCACGAACCGGGACCAATGAGTTGCCTATATATACGCCATCGCCACAGTAGAGCACTCCACAGTGCTCTGTTTTTTCTGGCCGGCGAGGGGAGGGCATTTGGGTGCTCTAGCTCACCTCCTATGCACATGAGGTGTTCGATGAAATGTCTGAGCCACACTAGTTAATCTTTCTCCTCTCGAAACTCGACCTCCGAGCTCCATTTTCCCCGAGATTTGTCTAGGTTTAGCGGTCCATCACGTCCCGTCCCCGTCTTCACCGCCGTCGATCGCCCGCGCCGATCTCGTCGTCAGCACCACCGTGGTGAGACTCTTGTTCTTATCTTCTTTCTGAAAGGAAAAAATTCTTACTTTAGATAGATACTTGTCTAATTTTGTTACTTTTATTATTCCTTCTTATTACATAGTGCGATGGTTTTGGTATCCGCCCCCGTCGGCCCTCGTCCTGTGTATGATTCGGATGTGGTATATATTATCTTTTTATAACTATTTGGTTCATTTATTGTTTATGACAAATATACCGACCAATGTGACATAGATTTTATTTATCTAGGAGGTGGTTGAACCGGAAATTCTAACCGACCCTATTGTCGAGAGGTTAAATTTAGTTGAAGAAGAAAACAATTACTTGAAGGAAAAAAATAAAAAAATTGAGGAGGAGAAGATGATATTGGAGTTGCATGTTGCGGATGTCGTCGATGATCACAAGATCAAGATGGATGCAATGCGCTTGAAGATTAGAAAGATTAGAAAATATGCCATTCATATCGAGGCTTGGTATCATTATGCCGTTGGATCAATTGTTACCTTGGTTGCGATTATGATCGCATTTGTTTTCGCATTGAAATGTTTTACATAGTTTCAATGTATGGTTTAATTAATTAGATGCTCTGGAGAGCTATATATATGTTGTTAGATGAGAACTATGTATGTACTTTGGTTTTAATGTGATGATGAACTTCTATTAATTTGGTCACTTAATTATCTATTCATGATGTTCTGTAATGGTTTTTGACACAGTTAATTATATATAATGCACGCAGATGAACCGGCAATGGATGTACGGTGACAGACACACCTCCGAGTACATTAAGGGCGTGCATGATTTTCTCGAAGTGGCTGAGGCAAACAAGCAGAATGGTTTTATGTGTTGTCCATGCCCTATATGTGGGAATACGAAGTCTTACTCTGACCGGAAAATCCTTCACACCCACGTGCTTTACAAGGGTTTCATGCCACACTATAATGTTTGGACGAGGCACGGAGAAATAGGGGTTATGATGGAAGACGGCGAAGAAGAAGAGGACGATGACAACTATGTGCCCCCTAAATACGGTGATGCTGCAACGGGGGAAGCTGCTGAAGATCAAGAGGAACCAGACGATGTGCCCAATGATGCTGCAAGGGGGGAAGCTACTAAAGATCAAGAGGAACCAGTACCCGATGATGATGATCTCCGCCGGGTCATTGTCGATGCAAGGACGCAATGTGAAAGTCAAAAGGAGAAGCTGAAGTTCGATCGCATGTTAGAGGATCACAAAAAAGGGTTGTACCCCAATTGCGAAGATGGCAACACAAAGCTCGGTACCGTACTGGAATTGCTGCAGTGGAAGGCAGAGAATGCTGTGCCTGACAAAGGATTTGAGAAGCTATTGAAAATATTGAAGAAGAAGCTTCCAAAGGATAACGAATTGCCCGACAGTACATACGCAGCAAAGAAGGTCGCATGCCCTCTAGGATTGGAGGTGCAGAAGATACATGCATGCCCTAATGACTGCATCCTCTACCGCGGTGCGTACAAGGATCTGAACGCATGCCCGATATGCGGTGCATTGCGGTATAAGATCAGACGAGATGACCCTGGTGATGTTGACGGCGAGCCCCCCAGGAAGAGGGTTCCTGCGAAGGTGATGTGGTATGCTCCTATAATACCACGGTTGAAACGTCTGTTCAGAAACAAAGAGCATGCCAAGTTGATGCGATGGCACAGTGAGGACTGTAAGAAAGACGGGAAGTTGAGAGCACCCGCTGACGGGTCACAGTAGAGAAAAATCGAGAGAAAGTACTGGGCTGAGTTTGCAGCTGACCCAAGGAACGTATGGTTTGGTTTAAGCGCAGATGGCATTAATCCTTTCGGGGAGCAGAGCAGCAATCACAGCACCTGGCCCCGTGACTCTATGTATGTATAACCTTCCTCCTTGGATGTGCATGAAGCGGAAGTTCATTATGATGCCAGTTCTCATCCAAGGCCCTAAGCAACCCGGCAACGACATTGATGTGTACGTAAGGCCATTAGTTGAAGAACTTTTACAGCTGTGGAATGGAAACGGTGTATGTACGTGGGATGAGCACAAACAGGAGGAATTTAACCTGCACGCGTTACTGTTTGTAACCATCAACGATTGGCCCGCTCTCAGTAACCTTTCAGGACAGACAAACAAGGGATACCACGCATGCACGCACTGTTTATATGACACTGAAAGTATATACCTGGACAAATGCAGGAAGAATGTGTACCTGGGCCATCGTCGATTTCTTCCGACCAACCATCAATGTCGAAAGAAAGGCAAGCATTTCAAAGGCGAGGCAGATCACCGGAAGAAGCCCGCCATGCGTACCGGTGATCACGTACTTGCTATGGTCAATGATTTACACGTAATCTTTGGAAAGGGTCCCGGTGGACTAGCTGTTCCGAATGACGCTGAGGGACACGCACCCATGTGGAAGAACAAATCTATATTTTGGGACCTACCCTACTGGAAAGAGCTAGAGGTCCGCTCTTCAATCGACGTGATGCACGTGACGAAGAACCTTTGCGTGAACCTGCTAGGCTTCTTGGGCGTGTATGGGAAGACAAAAGATACACCTGAGGCACGGGAGGACCTGCAACGTTTGCACGAAAAAGACGGCATGCCTCCGAAGCAGTATGAAGGTCCTGCCAGCTACGCTCTTACGAAAGAAGAGAAAGAAATCTTCTTTGAATGCCTGTTCAGTATGAAGGTCCCGACTGGCTTCTCGTCGAATATAAAGGGAATAATAAATATGCCAGAGAAAAAGTTCCAGAACCTAAAGTCTCATGACTGCCATGTGATTATGACGCAACTGCTTCCGGTTGCATTGAGGGGGCTTCTACCGGAAAACGTCCGATTAGCCATTGTGAAGCTATGTGCATTCCTCAATGCAATCTCTCAGAAGGTGATCGATCCAGAAATCATACCAAGGCTAAGGTGTGATGTGGCGCAATGTCTTGTCAGTTTCGAGATGGTGTTCCCACCATCCTTCTTCAATATCATGACGCACGTCCTAATTCATCTAGTCGACGAGATTGTCATTCTGGGGCCCGTATTTCTACACAATATGTTCCCCTTTGAGAGGTTCATGGGAGTCCTAAAGGAATATGTCCGTAACCGCGCTAGGCCAAAAGGAAGCATCTCCATGGGCCATCAAACAGAGGATGTCATTGGGTTTCGTGTTGACTTCATTCCTGGCCTTAAGAAGATAGGTCTCCCTAAATCGCGGTATGAGGGGAGACTGACTGGAAAAGGCACGCTTGGAGGGGACTCAATAATATGCAGGGACGGATATTCTTGGTCTCAAGCACACTACACAGTTCTACTGAACTCTACCTTGGTGACCCCGTATGTCGATGAACACAAGAACAGTCTGCGCTCCAAACACCCGGAGCAGTGTGACGACTGGATTACATGTGAACACATCAGGACTTTCAGCAGTTGGTTGGAAACACGTCTCAGAGGTGACACCACTGTTTGTGATGAGTTGTACTCATTGTCCAGGGGACCATCTTCGACTGTATTGATTTACAAAGGATACGAGATAAATGGGAATACATTTTACACGGTCGCCCAAGATCAAAAGAGCACCAACCAAAACAGCGGTGTCCGCTTTGATGCAGCAACCGAGAGGGGAAAGGATACATATTATGGTTACATAATGGACATATGGGAACTTGACTACGGACATGATTTTAAGGTCCCTTTGTTTAAGTGCAAATGGGTCAATCTGTCAGGAGGCGGGGTACAGGTAGACCCACAGTACGGAATGACAACAGTGGATCTGAACAATCTTGGGTACACTGACGAACCGTTCGTCCTAGCCAATGATGTGGCACAGGTTATCTATGTGAAGGACATGTCTACCAGACCGAGAAAAAGAAAAGATAAGGAAGCGAATACATCATACGATGAGCCAAAGCGCCACATACTTCTTTCAGGAAAAAGGGACATTGTGGGAGTGGAGGGCAAGACTGACATGTCTGAAGATTATGAAAAGTTTCATGAAATTCCTCCCTTCAAAGTCAAGGCTGACCCAAGCATCCTGATAAACGATGAAGATTATCCATGGTTACGGCGCAATAAGCAAATGACACAAGCGAAGAAAAAGTGAAGACTTTCTCCCGCAACTATTATGATGATACCATGCCAACTTTGTAACAGACGAGTATGATACCATTGTCCGTTTTGTACACGAAGTGCATCCAGTTTTTGCCGTAACCCTCTCAACTTTCTTGCACATGCTATGTGGATGAAATGATGATACCATGCCAACTTTCAACCTTTTCAGAGTTCATTTGAAATGCTTTTCAATTTTAGGGTCTTATAGCTCAAAATAATTAGTAAATGCATGAAAAATAACAGGCCAAAAATTAACAAATAGTATTATTGAAACTAAAATCATATAAGAAACCTCTAGTATTATTGAAACTAAAATCATATAAAATTGATGCAACTAAAATTATCAAAGTATTTTCTGTTCAAAATCATTAAAAGCAAAAAGAATTTTCATAAAGAACTTTTTTTGATAGAAACTTTAATAGCAAAAAGAATTATCATAAAGTAAAATAAATAAGTAATTAGAAACAAAATAAAATAAAATAAATAAGTTTTTTGTTGTAAGTACAAACAAAACAAAATAAATAAAGCAAAAAAGAAAACAAAAAAACTAAATACAGCAAAAAGAATTTTCATAAAGAACTTTTTTTGATAGAAACTTTAATAGCAAAAAGAATTATCATAAAGTAAAATAAATAAGTAATTAGAAACAAAATAAAATAAAATAAATAAGTTTTTTGTTGTAAGTAGAAACAAAACAAAATAAATAAAGCAAAAAAGAAAACAAAAAAAACTAAATACAGCAAAAAAAATGTTGGGGCGCTGCCCGCTGGGCCCTCCAACCCTCGGGTTTGCAAATACAGGCCCAGAAGGGCTAGAGGGCTCAACGGGCAGCGCGCCAAAGTTAGGCCCAGAAGCCTTCTAGAGGATTTCGAGACAGCAGCCGCGCCGGGGCTTTTAAACTGGTACGGGCGCCCCTCGGCTAGCGAGGTGGGACTAAACTTTTGGCCGCGACGCGGGCAGCAAGAGGCCTTTGGTCCCGGTTGGTGCCACCAACCGGGACTAAAGGGGTGCATTGGTACTGGTTCGTGGCACCAACCGGGACCAATTCCCCCCCCCTTTAGTCCCGGTTGGTGCCACCAACCGGGACCAAAGGCCGCCGCTTCCCGCCCTTTGCGCTGCTGAAAAAGGCCTTTGGTCCCGGTTGGTGGCACCAACCGGGACTAATGCCTACCTTTAGTCCCAGTTGGTGCCACGAACCGGGACTAAAGGCTTTGCTATATAAGCAAACACTTAGCAAAATTTGCAGATTTCATCTGCAGTTTGCCCCGACGACGCCGACGCCGCCAGGCTGCCCCGACGCCGCCCGCCGCCCCCGCCGTCGCCCGTGCCCGTCGTCGCCGTCGCCGTTGCCCGCGCCCCTGCCCCGACGCGCGCCGCCCCGGCCCGTCCCCGTCGTCGCCGTCGCCCTGCCCCGCCCTTCGCCGCCGTCGCCCCCTACCCCGAGCGCGCGCCCACTGCCCCGTCGCCATCCTCGCCGCCGACCCCGCGGTCCTCCTCACCTTGGTCCGGCCGGCGCCCTCCCTAGCATTGTTTCTTGTTTTTTTTCATATATATATGCTTGTTTTTTATATATATGATGATATATATGCTTGTTATCATAATTGTTTTTGTTCATATATATATATATATATGTAATGATTTTTTTTGTAGAATATGATGTTTTTTCATAGATGATCACATATATGATGTATGCATGGATGTGGACGAAATATGATGTTTTTTTGTTCATAGAACATGATGAAATATGAACAATACATTAGGCAAAACCTTTACTTTTTTCGAAATATGAACATGATGAAATATGAACAATGGAATATGAACAATGATGAAATAGGAAGAAAGGAGAAGAAGAGGAGAGGAAGAAGAGGAGAAATAAATAAGAAGAGGAAAAAAGAAGAAAAAGAAGAGGAGAAGAAGAAAGGAATAGAAGAGAAGAAGAAAAAATAGAAAATCCTCTATTCCTTTCTTCTTCTCCTCTTTTTTTTTCTTTTTTTTTCTTTGATCTTCTCCTCTATTCCTTTCTTCTTCTCCTCTTTTTGTTTCTACTACGTTTTCTTATGTTTTATCGGGTCTGTCGTCGTCGATATACCCCTCTCCCGATAACTTCAACACGAGGGGGGGTCGATATACCCCCTCCCCGATAATTTTATTTTCCCATGTACGTTCATTGTCGTTGTCGATATAACCCCCTCCCGATAACTTCAACACGTGGGGGGGGGGTCGATATACCCCCTCCCCGATAACATTATTTTCCCATGTATGTATGTCGTCGTTGTCGATATATATAACTCCCTCCCAGATAACTTCGACATGATGGACGGTCGATATTTATACCCCCTCTCGACCGTGATAACTTATACCATGGGAGCACCCCCCGGCCCTCTCGCTCGACCAAAACTCTCGAGGACACCCAAACCCTAGAAAAAAACGACGTCGGTCTCCTACCCCCTCCCGCCGCGCCCCTACCCTTGAAGCGTTGCCGAGGCCACCCCAAACCCGGAATAAGCTAGGTCTACGTTTGCACTAATATATCCACCTGTTGTCATGTTTGTGTAATAATTGCCATGTTGTAATATTTGCAGAAACAATGGAGCACGGACAAGACGAGCAAGCAGAAGAGGTGTTGGGGGACATAATCTTAGTCGGAGGTGATATCTTGTCGTATCTTAACGACAATGATGGTCTGGAAGAACAGGGTGAAGAAGCAGGCTACGGTGATCGAAGAGTGGAGGAGGAAAGACATGATTATGATGGCTCCGGTGACCCAATGCTGGTGCAAGAAGGAGCCCGTGGTGACGGCTCCGGTGACCGAACAGAGTCCGGCCAGGTAAATATATTAGTTAAGCCTGTGCTGACTAGCTAATTGATGCATTCATTGTTTTGGTATGTACACATAATAATTAACACTCGTCTTTCTTCTTTTTTCTAGCCCTCTGAATCGAGCACAACTGCGGTAAAGAGACGAGGCCCGAAGAGAAAGTTGCGCTCGGATGAAAGGTTTGAGATCACAGCAATCGCGCGCGACGGCCAACCGATTGAACCCATCGGACAAAGGATGCATTTGCTGCTCAGTGCGGGGTTCTAGTTAGGGACAAGATCCCGATCAGCATCCACCAATGGTATAAGCCTAAGAAGGAAGACCCTGAGGTGTCTTATGTCAATGATATGCAGAAAGATGATCTTTGGACTGAGCTGAAGGCAAATTTCACCCTACCGCCAGAGGAGGATCCGGAGAAGCCAGTTAAAGAGCAGTTAATCAAGTCTCATGCTCTTAAGAAGATGGCAGACCTATTCAGGAGGTGGAAGAATGAGCTGAAAACGTTTGTCGACAAAGAAGAGACACCAGAATTCATCGGCCGGTATGAGAAGGTCAGAGATCACTGGCCCGCATTTGTGGCCCACAAGACATCGGAAAAGAGTAAGAAGATGTCAGCGACAAACAAGAAGAATGCTGCGAAGAAGAAGCTTCACCATCGCACGGGGTCAGGTGGCTACCTCAAAGCCCGACCTAAGTGGGCCAAGGCTGAGAATGATCTGCTTGAAAAAGGGATCGAACCACAGACAATGAACTGGACAGACCGTTGCCGGACTTGGTTCTTCGGGGCTAGTGGAACCTTGGACCCTGTATCAGGGAGGTGCGTTTGGACGAACGAGCTTTTGAGAATACTAGTCAAGAAGATTCAGCAATATATCGATGCAGCGCAGGAAGGGACGTTCGTTCCAAACAGAGAGAACGACGAGCTCACAATGGCCCTCGGGAATCCTGAGCACCCTGGACGGACACGAGGCATGCCAGGCTCCGTTCCGTGGAAGGCTGGTTTTCCGGACGCGGGCGGTTACAAAAGCCAGGAGAGGAGGAAAAAAGTGGAGCAGATCCAAATTCAGAAGCTGCACGAAAGGGTTCAAGCGCTAGAGGAACGAGACGGCAATCGACATGCCGAAACTGCCCCCGAAGCTACACCGCCATCTCAGCGGAGAAGCAGCGTGGCTTCCACCGAGCTGCTTCAGCTGGAGCATGCGGCTCCTGCTAGCTACCCCGTGGATGCTATCACGGAGTCTCAACATTGCCACCTTATGGCGGAATGGCAGAACTTCAAAGTCAAGGCGGCTGTTGGCTCTGTTTTACCTCCTGAACCCGGCGCAACCTACCACTGCCGGCCGATTCAAGAAGGATGTGCTAGGGTGATGGTGGATGAAATAACGGAGGGATTTGAGGAGCTCCAGCTTGACCACCCTACCGGTGAAGGGGAGACTCGGCTGGGTTCTGCTCTGAAGACTCCATGCCTATGGCGGAAGGAGCTCATCAAGCTTCCGAACTGGACGGCTCCGGCGAGTAAGGGCACTCCGCCTCCTCCTCCGGCGAGTGATCAGGGCACTCAGCCTCCTTCTCCGGCGCGTGGCGGCACTCCGCCTCCTTCTCCGCCTGCGCCGACGCGCCAGAGCAGCCAACCTCCTCCTTCTCCGCCTCGTCAGCAAGGGCGGAAGAGACCCGCCGCCGCTGCGGCTGCTCCGGCGCGTCGTAGTCCTTCTCCTCCACCTCGTAAGCAAGGAAAGAAGACAGCCACTCCGACTGCTCTGCCGGCGTCTAGCAGTACAGCTGCCAGAGGCGGGAGGCAATACAGATTCGGTCCTTCTCTGAAGACTCCAGAGAAGTTACCATACGAGAGGACCGAGCAGGAAACCAGGAAGATCGTGCGAGCCGAAGTGACAAACTTCTTTGAAGGGGTGAAAGCAAAGAAACATCCACCTCCGGAGGAGAAGGTAGATCCAGTGAAAGCAAAGCGCACTCTGGCTACCCTGACAAAACCACCAAAGTCTCCGCCGAGAGGCAACTATGACGCATTCTTGCAAAGACATATGCCGAAGCGGAGCGGTCGGGAAGTACTGTCAGTGATCAAAGGTTAAAAGAACGACGAGCTGGGAAAAAAATTGCCCAGCTCGGCGAACAAGCGAACCAATCGTGCCCCCCGCTCAAGGTGTCAAAAGACATCGTCGCTAATGATCCGAGGATGGTGCCCGGTTATAGCAATCTTGGAGATTACCTGCCCGACGATGTACATTATGAAATCATGGAGGTGGACGAACACAAATACCATTACGGGAAGCCTCTCGTCAAAGATGAAAGATCTCTAACAACGATGATGCGAAGATTACATGATTGGTACATGAAAACCTGCAGAGAGTCTGATGGGACGAGTACTTTGACGCTGAGAGTTAAACCGGAGCATGACCTCGTTGGAATTGAATTGCTGAATGTTTCATTTGAGGATTTCTTCCAGTTTTACAATCAAAAGGCCCTCGATAAAACAACGATCACTTGCTACTGTCTGTAAGTAGTACTACTTCTGTCATTAAGTCTCTCTATATAGGTCAACTCTTTCATTGCATGTATTTATAATTATCCTCACTATATTATGCAGATTGAAGATCGCCGAATTGAAGAAAAGACAAATCGGTGATATTGGGTTCATTAACACAAATCTCATAGATGCATATACGGTTGAAAAACATCCCAAAGAAGCCGAGGCCAACTTGCTACAATCGTTGGTATTAAATCAAAACAAAGATATAATACTCTTTCCTTACAACTTCAAGTGAGTGTTACTGTCTTGTGCATATTCGGTTTCCCTTATTAGTCCAGGTTATGGTAATGTAATTGATGACTTATGCATGCGTGCGCAGCTTCCACTATATTCTCCTAGAGATTAAGCTTGAGCAGGGAGTAGTAACCGTCGTAGACTCGAGACGAAAAGATCCCTAGGACTATGCGAACATGACTCAAATGCTCGAGAAGTAAGTTAAATCGATCATTATCCACCATATCAGCAACTTTGTTCATTTCCTGATATCAAGTAATTGTTTTCTTTGTCTGGCAGGGTTTGGAGAAAATTCACCACAAAAGCACCGGGACTGCCGAAGAAGCTGCAATTTAAACACCCGAAAGTAAGTACTATAGTAGCATGTTCCGCGCATCTCCTAGTGATTCAAGTGCTAGTTTCATCAATACCATTTAGCATGCTTGCTTATCAGTTTGATTGACCTCTGTTTCTTGTAAAGTGGTTGTGGCAGGAACCCGAGAATAATTATTGTGGATACTACGTTTGCGAGTCCATCCGCTACACGACCTGTGAGCGGGGCTACACTGAAGAACAATATGAAGTGCGTAAGCAATAATATTCACAATTTTATTTTATTACCATCATTTGTGTTGAGTTTCATTTATTCATATATATATGTATTGACCCCCTTCTTCAAATTAGATGTTTCGGAAGCGGGATGAACTCCTAGCACCAGATCGTACGCGAGGAATTCAAGAGGAATTGGCGGCATTCTTCCTTGACCACGTGATCGCTGAAAACGGAGAATACTATGTGGACCCTGTGTTCCTATAATTTAATTAGGAGATTGTATTGTAAGAGATAATTATTGTATATATGTAGCCGGTAGTGTCGGATAGATATACGAGAACTTGTTGTTCGACCAATCTCTCGGAGAAGGAGAGGTGGTCGATATCACTTCTCTCTGTATGCATATGTTCATGACGATCTTCTGTTTCCTTCATTTGATTACTAGCTAGCGTGTCTAGTCCTCTCCATATGTATATAGTACGTAGCGTCGACCAAGCACGAAGATAAGAGAGGACACTTCTCTCTATTAATTAGCTAGCTAACACAATATATGAAACACCTAAATTAACCCCCCAAAACCCCTAAACCACCCCCTTTCAAAAAAAACAAAAACCTCAGCTCCTGCCAGCTGCTGACGCGTGGATGCCTATTGGTCCCGGTTGGTGACACCAACCGGGACAAAAGGCCCTGCATATTGGTCCCGGTTGGTGACACCAACCGGGACAAAAGGCCCTGCCTATTGGTCCCGGTTGGTGGCACCAACCGGGACCAAAGGCCCCCCTGCCTAGGCTGGCAGCAGCAGCCACGTGGAGGACCTTCTGTCCCGGTTCATGTAAGAACCGGGACTAAAGGGTTAGGGATTTAGTAACGACCCCTCAGTCCCGGTTCGAAAACCGGGACAAAAGGCCCTTACAAACCGGAGTAAAAGCCCCTTTTCCTACTAGTGTATCGCATAGCCATCTAACCACATGTTGGTTCCCCCGATTCTAGTTCTTTAAAGGACCTTTGGGTCTTAGCACAACGACTTCTCGATCGTCTACTACAATATAGTTTGTACGGCTCCGATGAAGGAGCGGCGATGACGCGCGCATTCGGATCACTCCAGTACTTGTAGTCGTCTCTAAAAACTAAAACTTGTCATCCAAATAAAAAGTTGTCATCTTTGATAACTAAACTTGCCATCAAAAAACGTCAAGGTGGAATTGCTTCGTGCCACACGTGCGACGCTTATCCGTTTCATTTTTATTACCTATAGTATTAGTGACATGATTGATGAATAGATTGTAAGTTTTTTTGAAAAAAGAAAGAAGTAAAGTAATGTGCAACAATCTGGACGCGACACGACTTAGCAGTAGGAGTAGGCGAGCGGGCCCATTTAAATTACGCAGTACGGTGGTGACGGTGACGTGAACGGCCGAGAGAGAGATTCCAAGCCAGGCGTAGGGCCGGACGCGCCAGCTAACGACAAACCAGCTTCGAATTGACGGCTGATATTTCTCCGAGGAGAAGAGGACACCCCACACGTAGACGTAGTAGGTCGGCAGAAAGCGCAGCCAATCGGCCATGCACAGCTGACTGAATCATTAGTGGGTGGTACGTACGCTTTCCCTTTGCCGGCGCATGATAAAAGGAGAAGTTTCTTTCGCTTATTCTGGAATCCAGACACCAAAGCACCATCAATGGCGATGGCGTCCAACCGCCTCCTTCCGCTCGCGCTGCTGCTCCTCCTGCTCGCCGTGGCACACGCCGACACCCCACGGCTGGAGCCCACCGTCCGGCTGCCGTCGCAGCGCATGGCGGCCGGGCAGGGGGACGATGGCTCCGTCGGGACCAGGTGGGCCGTCCTCGTCGCCGGCTCCAACGGCTACCAGAACTACCGCCACCAGGTGCGCACGCTCTATCATGGATTCTACTCTTTGCTTGTTGGCGTCTCCTCCCGCGATCCTCCAACCTTTTTCTTGATGGGAAAGTAGTGGCTGAACCAGGGGGCGCTGCACCCGGCCGCTTGTCTATCCATGCTTGTTCAAGAGCTAGCTAGGAGATGGATGAGCCAGTTTTGGGTTTGGAGCTACGGAGGGTTAGAGTTAGTACGCCGTTTTGTCTCGGTGTAGCAGTCTAGGTAGCCAGTAAGTTGTCACTGGACTTGAACTGAAAGAACCCCACGGTCCCGCTACTATGAAATACGCTCGTTAAGGTCACTGAATATGACTCACGATTGTATGGTCACCAGTCCATTATAGAGCGTCATATTTCGCCTACCTGGCACTCTGTTGACCGACCAAACATTCCACGTGGCAAGCAATACTGCCTTGTCAGCTGGCAGCTCTCTCGCTAGTTTCTACTCATGCAGGCCCCACCTGTCTGTGGGTAGAAGAAATAGATGAATGGAGCTAAAGAAACCGGGATCGTTTTGTTATTAAGTTATACAGAATTGGCCAAGTGTTCAAACATTATCATTACGGGTTAACCATTGAATGGAAGGAAGGTGTGCCCAAGTCCCAAATAATCGTGCATTTTTTAAATATCAATCTCGCGTACATACAATTTGCACAAATTACATCGCTGGAGAATCAGTCCGCCATGTGTCGGTGCTTTCTCTAACATCAGTACTGTGCGCCCATGAGCCGAGTGCGGGCCTCGATTACTGTTCACATAGGCCCGGGGGGACCCTCTTGGGGACCAAACAAGGCCATGGCCCGTCCTTTTTTCTGGACTTTCTTTGAGAATTTGATCTGGATTCGGCCCAATAACAAAAGATGGCCCACTAAGTCGGCTATTTGCCCACCCTTGGTCCATTCTTGGTTTGTTTCATGCTCCGCCACTGCATAGACCTGCAGTCCCGGGCGACCTGGCATATATCTCGACCAGCACACAAACAGACGGTCTAGATAGAAGGTACAATGCATGGCCATAAGAATATGTTGGAAAAAAAGTTTCGTTTGGTGTTGCTGCGTGTTCTAGATTTTTTTCCTCGTGGTCCGTTGGGTTGATGACAATGAAGTATTGTGTTTAATTTGTGGACCGAAACTTTGCACTTTGCAGGCAGATATTTGCCACGCCTACCAGATCTTAAAGAAGGGTGGTCTCAAGGATGAGAACATCATCGTCTTCATGTACGACGATATTGCACACAACCTAGAGAACCCAAGGCCGGGCGTCATCATCAACCACCCCCAAGGTGGAGATGTCTATGCTGGGGTCCCTAAGGTAATCATGCATGGGTCTTCAAGGAAAACTTTCCAGTAATTATTGTTGATGTAGTGGATGTCTAAAATCTAAGATCAATATGGATTACCTTAGTGGATGTACAAACTGTTTGTTGGTTGCAGAAAAATGTGAATATGATATTCTAGAAATTACACAATTGTTTTTTCAATGGCAGTTTGTACCTCATTCAAAATCATTGAATGCCAAAATTTTGACCAGTCTTTATTCCATTTTCCAATTGGTCTTGGATGTCAAATTTCTATGTGATAATGTCAACATCCTGATGGAATGAACCAACATATTCCTATGATCATGCATCCCTATCCGGTATCCACAATTTTCTGTTTGTTTGACTGAAACTCCATTGTAGGATTACACTGGGAAGGAGGTTAATGTCAAGAACTTGTTTGCTGTCCTACTCGGTGATAAAACTGCTGTGAGTGGTGGGAGCGGCAAAGTCTTGGACAGCGGCCCTAATGATCACATTTTTGTGTTTTACAGTGACCATGGGGGTCCTGGAGTCATTGGTCAGTATTCAGAACCTGCCATTCTTTTATTGTCTTCTTTCGAGAATTTTAGTATCTAAAACGAGTCAGAACAGATATTTCATATAAATGCAGACGTACATACAAATTTAGACATGCACCTTATTAGTGTCATGGTTTTTCTGTTCTGGTAAAACTTTCAGGGATGCCTACCAATCCATATGTTTACGGTGACGATCTTGTAGATGTCCTAAAGAAAAAGCACGCTGCTGGAACCTACAAAAGCCTGGTACCCATCGTCCTTTCTTTATTTTTGCTCGGCATGGTTTGCTGCTTGAAGCAATGGCTTGACTCTTATTTTGTAGGTATTTTACCTTGAAGCCTGTGAAGCCGGGAGCGTCTTCGAGGGGCTTCTGCCGAATGACATCGGTGTCTACGCGACCACCGCGTCGAATGCAGAGGAGAGCAGTTGGGGAACATATTGCCCCGGCGAGTACCCCAGCCCTCCACCGGAATATGACACCTGCTTGGGCGACCTTTACAGCATTTCTTGGATGGAAGACAGGTATCCCGCTTTGTTCTACCATGTTTTAAGTTGACGTATAAATGTATTGTCTAGTCTCTTCCAATAGATTAGTCTTTTGGTTGCATTGGCTAGAGCATGCACTTCTACATGTTATCTGAGTTAAGAGGTCTTGAGTTTAAGACCCGACTAGCGCAACTAAATTGCAACCCACTTTCGGTCCACGTTTAGACCTGACTAGAACATGCCCTTCTACATTTTCCATTTATTCACATGCCACTTTCGGTCCACGTTTAGACCTGACTAGAACATGCACTTCTACATTTTCCGTACAGTCAATTCGAACACACATGTGGCACTCATGTCAGTTGGTACTTTCGGGTACCGTACAGGTGTGTTGTTTCAAAATGATTAACTAGTAACTAGTACGAGCACTTATCAAACTGCACTAGAATAAATCACCTACATGTTCTCATGTTGGCTGCCGTTGTAGTAGTTGTAGCATTCACCATTTTATAGTTGAACCGTGAGTCAAACCTTGGGTCATTTGTTTAAAACGAACTAGGTTTTTCGTTTTGGTTCATAGTCGTGGTCAAATAACGTGCAACATTCAATGTTGACAGTGATGTGCACAACCTGAGAACTGAATCTCTGAAGCAGCAATATGACTTGGTAAGTGCTTAAAACTCCAATTTATTTATTTTAGCTTATTAATCTTGGAGGAATTCTTTCCTAACATAACTAGTTAATGGTTTGAGCAGGTCAAGAAGAGAACAGCAGCTCAGAACTCATACAGCTATGGTTCCCATGTGATGCAATACGGTTCTTTGGACCTGAATGCTCAACAACTCTTCTTGTACATCGGCTCAAATCCTGCTAACAAGAACACTACATTTGTTGAAGATAACTCACTGCCGTCCTTCTCAAGAGCTGTTAATCAGAGGGATGCTGATCTTGTTTACTTCTGGCACAAGGTACGGTTTATAATTATTTCATGAGAAATATTGCATGTTGATTGGTTGTCACGTCATCGCTAGATCATTGCCATACTTTACCCACAAAAACAGAATATGCATAAATAATCTCAGTACAAAAAAGATGGATAAACTAACTGATTGATTCCTTTTCTTCTACATGTAGTACCGGAAATTGGCTGAGAGTTCCCCTGAGAAAAACGATGCCCGGAAGCAATTGCTCGAAATGATGAGTCATAGATCGCATATCGACAATAGCGTCGAGCTGATTGGAAACCTTCTGTTTGGTTCTGCGGATGGTCCAATGGTTCTAAAGACTGTTCGCCCAGCCGGTGAGCCTCTTGTTGATGACTGGAGTTGTCTCAAGTCTACGGTAAGGCTCTATTTGACTTTGCTTGGTCTTACTTATGCTTTTGTTGTCTTTTGCTATTGCCTATTGGTTATGAGTTATTTCTTAATTGTCTGGACTACTGGGACAAAATTCTGTAGATAAAATTGTTGTTATTAGTTGACTGACAAATACTGTAGAATATATCGCAATAGTACTGGAAGAATGGGATATATATTCAGGACTAATATTGTCCTGAATATATCGCAATATTATTGAGGATCGATAATTTCTGGATTGAAACTAGGATGATGTACCTAGTTTCTTCACTTCGACATATTGCCAGCTCTCCCTTGACTGCATATTATACATACAGGCGTCATATGGCATAAAATTAATGCGGTTAGAGCATGTAATTTCTTCTGCCCCTGCCATGCATGACTAATATTGTGTCCTCCCTTTCTTCAGGTGCGTGCTTTTGAATCACAATGTGGCTCGCTGGCGCAGTATGGAATGAAGCACATGCGGTCCTTTGCAAACATCTGCAATGCCGGCGTCCTTCCTGAAGCGATGGTGAAGGTCGCTGCTCAGGCATGCAAGAGCATCCCAACCAACCCCTGGAGTGCCACACACAAGGGTTTTAGTGCTTAAACCATAGGTGAAGCAACCTAGTCACAATTTCAGCTATTGCACCATACACCAAAGTTTCTTCCCATTCACATAGGGCTAGTACTTCGTAGTGATTGAACGAACCTTAATTAGATGAAGAGGAATTATGCCATTATTTCAGCTATTCCACCACACCAAATTACCTTCGTTGTGCCAGCTTATAATGTACATATACGATAGTAGAAAGGTGATTTCCTGTGATTGCTGTACATACTCATGATAGTTTGTGATCAGATGTGTAGCTCGCGATTCCATATATGAAGAATGCATGCATTGCTATTTCTACTAACTGAGTAATCTCATACTATGAGCTGCTATTTTCCTGTCCATTTTAAATCCTGCAGCTACTGCTTGACCTTCTTGTTCAGATGGAACAACATCATTTTGACATCCATGGATAGCATGCATGACATTCTGATTCATGTGTTTTGCTGTAACATGCATTTCTTATTTTCTGGTTGTGAAGTAGGGAGTATGGTACAACTATTATTAATGCATGCTGCTATAGTGTTATTAATGCATGCTGCTATCGCTGTCGGATGTGGGCTAATTCACACACAGATGAGTGTTGCACCGACTGTTACACGTACGTGTGAACATCACTTTTTAATGTTTCAGAATTCTTTTCTTTTTTCTTTGGCAAAAATGTTTCACAAATCTGAGCACTCGTGAAGTGAAGAACTGTTAAGCATAGCATGGTACCTAGAGAAATTTTCGCACGGATCCTCACTCAAAGGAAACCAACAACCGAATAATCATCCCGTCTGGATTTTCCAACTTTCACAAACTGAGTTAGTGATCAAACCTGAATGTTTTGTGACATCTGAAGAACTATGAGATTTTTTTTTCTTTAGGAGTAAACACAATTACTCAGGACAGCCTGTTACATTCAGTTCTCATCAGGTCGCTCGGCACATGAACAATCACGATAAGCTGCTAAGGCGGGGCTAGTTAATTTTTTTCTGAGGCTCCGGGGATGACGTGCGTCACACGGCTGCGATGCGACACACACCCCGGGTGCGACTTCGTACCGAATCTCGGCACGGCGTTGCTGATTTTCAGGCCAGGAGCCGTTCACCGGCGAGGGCAGCGGCTAGTGCTCCTCAACGCCGATGAGGAGGTGGTCGACGCGCGGGGATGGCGCGACGACGCGGGGTTCACGGTGGGCCAGTTGGTATAGTTTCCATGCCACTTGGCGAGAATTGCAGCAGCTGACCGGTGGGGCGAGTCCGGTGCGGTTCCCGAGGTGAGTAATGGCGAGAGGGGAGGGGAGAGAGAGGATATTAGGAGGCCCACGCTGACACCTCGGCTCTCCACCACTCCCCTCCCCCCACTCCTCCTAACCATGCAACCCGCCGTGCTTCGCCGCATCGAGAGCTAGGGTTCGATGATGACATGCGAGCAGCAGATGTGGGCGCTGGCCGCCGGCGACGAGGTGATGATGGGGAGGTTGAAGGAGATCGACCGCTGGTTTCCGACGGCGAAGGCGCTCAACGACGCGTCGGGGATGGTGAGGGACAAGCTCAAGGGGGAGGAAATCCTCAAGTGCTTCCCCAACTACGACCGCCAGCCGGCGATGGGGGTGCTGCTCTGGGCAATGCTTGAGGTGGAGTTGCCGATCCCGGAGCAGAGGGAGAAGTGGAAGGTGTTTCGGTCTCTCCGCTACCGTCAGATCCACCCGTCGGCGCCACCGCATGCGGTGGTGATGGGGATTCCGGCACCCCGGTCCAGGTGGATGCCGATCGAGATCGAGGGAGACGAGGAGGAGGCGGAACCACCAAGGCGACGGATCAGGGCTTCAGCGACTCTGACATCGCTTCCTCGACGCTCTCCCCGCTTCCCGAGGCGCTCCCCTCACCTCCAAGCTCTCTCCCGCCGCTAGTAGGATGCTCGCCGGCCGGCAATCGCTTCTGGTTGCTAGCCGGGGAGTGCTCCGAGGAGGAGGGGGAGGGGGAGGCCTCTATCTTCTCTTTAGGTATGAAAAAAACACGCCAAATACTTAGCATCTACTTCATCGATTGATGCAGATGATGCTAGGGAAATTAGCAAAAAAGGGATGAGAGGATTTAGATCCAAAATTAGAAACAAAAAAGGGTTTCAATCCCGAGCTGTAGAGGAATACAACAAAAGTATATGCAAAATTAGTGAGCAAGGAGGGGGGAGAGATTATGGAGATCAGGGGTATGTTAAATTGGGGGGGAAATAACCCTAAAGGGATAGATGCTAATATTGTGATTGTTCATAGGGGATGACACTCATCTTTTCTCTATCTTCTGCCGTGGTCGGGCATTGAGCCGTGCTCAATCTCACACCTTGCAATACAGGCAAGAACCCCTTCTTGGACTGATCCATATTAAACTTCTTCAATATCTTGTCAAGGTATGTGCTTTGTGAAAGACCTATGAGGCGTCCCGATCTATCTCTATAGATCTTGATGCCTAATATGTAAGCAGCTTCTCCAAGGTCCTTCATTGAAAAACACTTATTCAAGTAGGCCTTTATACTTTCCAAGAATTCTATATCATTTCCCATCAATAGTATGTCATCCACATATAATATGAAAAATGCTACAGAGCTCCCACTCACTTTCTTGTAAACACAGGCTTCTCCATAAGTCTGTGTAAACCCAAACGCTTTGATCATCTCATCAAAGCGAATGTTCCAACTCCGAGATGCCTGCACCAGCTCATAGATTGAGCGCTGGAGCTTGCATACCTTGTCAACATTCTTAGGATCGACAAAACCTTTCGGCTGCATCATATACAATTCTTCCTTAAGGAAGCCGTTAAGGAATGCCGTTTTGACGTCCATTTGCCATATTTCATAATCGTAGAATTCGGCAATTGCTAACATGATTCGGACGGACTTTAGCTTCGCTACAGGTGAGAAGGTCTCATCGTAGTCAACTCCTTGAACTTGTCGATAACCCTTAGCAACAAGTCGAGCTTTATAGATGGTAACATTTCCATCCGCGTCCGTCTTCTTCTTAAAGATCCATTTATTTTCTATCGCTCGCCGATCATCAGGCAAGTCTGTCAAAGTCCATACTTTGTTTTCATACATGGATCCTATCTTGGATTGCATGGCTTCAAGCCATTTGTTGGAATCTGGGCCCGCCATTGCTTCTTCATAGTTCGAAGGTTCACCGTTGTCCAACAACATGATTTCCAGGATAGGGTTGCCATACCACTCTGGTGCAGAACGTGTCCTTGTAGACCTACGATGTTCAGTGGTAACTTGATCATGATCGTCAACATTAACTTCCTCTCTAGTCGGTGCAGGCACCACAGAAACATTTTCTTGTGCTGCGCTACTTTCTGGTTCGAGAGGGGTTATCCCATCAAGTTCCACTTTCCTCCCACTTACTTCTTTCGAGAGCTCTTTCTCCAGAAAGGACCCGTTCTTGGAAACGAAGATCTTGCCTTCGGATCTGAGGTAGAAGGTATACCCAATGGTTTCCTTAGGGTATCCTATGAAGACGCATTTTTCTGACTTGGGTTCGAGCTTTTCAGGTTGAAGTTTCTTGACATAAGCATCGCATCCCCAAACTTTAAGAAACGACAGCTTAGGTTTCTTTCCAAACCATAATTCATACGGTGTCGTCTCAACGGATTTCGACGGAGCCCTATTTAAAGTGAATGCGGCAGTCTCTAAAGCATAACCCCAGAATGATAGCGGTAGATCGGTAAGAGACATCATAGATCGCACCATATCCAATAGAGTGCGATTATGACGTTCGGACACACCATTACACTGAGGTGTTCCAGGCGGCGTGAGTTGTGAAACAATTCCACATTTCCTTAAGTGTGTGCCAAATTCGTGACTCAAATATTCCCCTCCACGATCTGATCGTAAGAACTTTATTTTCCTGTCACGTTGATTCTCAACCTCACTCTGAAATTCCTTGAACTTTTCAAAGGTCTCAGACTTGTGTTTCATTAAGTAGACATACCCATATCTACTCAAGTCATCAGTGAGGGTGAGAACATAACGATAGCCACCGCAAGCCTCAACGCTCATTGGACCGCACACATCAGTATGTATGATTTCCAATAAGTTGGTTGCTCGCTCCATTGTTCCGGAGAATGGAGTCTTGGTCATTTTGCCCATGAGGCATGGTTCGCACGTGTCAAATGATTCATAATCAAGAGACTCCAAAAGTCTATCTGCATCGAGTTTCTTCATGCGTTTGACACCAATGTGACCAAGGCGGCAGTGCCACAAGTATGTGGGACTATCATTATCAACCTTACATTTCTTGGCATTCACACTATGAATATGTGTAACATCACGTTCGAGATTCACTAAGAATAAACCATTGACCAGCGGGGCATGACCATAAAACATATCTCTCATATAAATAGAACAACCTTTATTCTCGGATTTAAATGAGTAGCCATCTCGCATCAAACGAGATCCAGATACAATTTTCATGCTCAAAGCTGGCACTAAATAACAATTATTGAGGTTTAAAACTAATCCCGTTGGTAAATGTAGAGGTAGCGTGCCGACGGCGATCACATCGACCTTGGAACCATTCCCGACGCACATCGTCACCTCGCCCTTCGCCAGTCTCCGCTTATTCCGCAGCTCCTGCTTTGAGTTAGAAATATGAGCAACCGCACCGGTATCAAATACCCAGGAGCTACTACGAGCGCTGGTTAGGTACACATCAATAACATGTATATCACATATACCTTTGGTATTGCCGGCCTTCTTATCCGCTAAGTACTTGGGGCAGTTCCGCTTCCAGTGACCGTTTCCCTTGGAATAAAAGCACTCAGTCTCAGGCTTGGGTCCATTCTTTGTCTTCTTCCCGGCAGCTTGCTTACCGGGCGCGGCAACTCCCTTGCCGTCTTTCTTGAAGTTCTTCTTAGCCTTGCCTTTCTTGAACTTATTGGTTTTATCCACAATCAACACTTGATGTTCCTTTTTGATCTCCACCTCCGCTGATTTCAGCATTGAATATACCTCAGGAATGTTCTTTTCCATCCCCTGCATATTGAAGTTCATCACAAAGCTCTTGTAGCTAGGTGGGAGCGACTGAAGGATTCTGTCAACGACCGCGTCATCCGGGAGATTAACTCCCAGCTGAGACAAGCAGTTGTGCAACCCAGACATTTTTGAGTATGTGTTCTCTGACGGAACTATTCTCCTCCATCTTACAACTAACTTGTCGGAGACTTCATATCTCTCGACCCGGGCATGAGCTTGGAAAACCATTTTCAGCTCTTGGAACATCTCATATGCTCCGTGCTGCTTGAAACGCTTTTGGAGCCCCGGTTCTAAGCTGTAAAGCATGCTGCACTGAACCAGGGAGTAATCATCAACACGTGTTTGCCAGGCGTTCATAACGTCTTGGTTTGCTGGGACGGGTGGTCGCCTAGCGGTGCTTCATGGACATATGCTTTCTTGGCAGCTATGAGGATGATCCTCAAGTTCCGGACCCAGTCCGTATAGTTGCTACCATCGTCTTTCAGCTTGGTTTCTCTAGGAACGCGTTGAAGTTGAGGTTGACATTAGCGTGGGCCATTTGATCTACAAGACATATTGTAAAGATTTTAGACTAAGTTCATGATAATTAAGTTCATCTAATCAAATTATTAATGAACTCCCACTCAGACAGACATCCCTCTAGTCATCTAAGTGATACATGATCCGAGTCAACTAGGCCGTGTCCGATCATCACGTGAGATGGACTAGTCATCATCGGTGAACATCTTCATGTTGATCGTATCTGCTATACGACTCATGTTCGACCTTTCGGTCTCTTGTGTTCCGAGGCCATGTCTGTACATGCTAGGCTCGTCAAGTCAACCTAAGTGTATTGCATGTGTAAATCTGGCTTACACCCGTTGGATGCGAACGTTAGAACCTATCACACCCGATCATCACGTGGTGCTTCGGAACAACGGACTTTAGCAACGGTGCATAGTTAGGGGGAACACAATTCTTGAAATTTTAGCGAGAGATCATCTTATTTATACTACCGTCGTTCTAAGCAAATAAGATGTAAAACATGATAAACATCACATGCAATCAAATAGTGACATGATATGGCCAATATCATTTTGCTCCTTTTGATCTCCATCTTCGGGGCGCCATGATCATCATCGTCACCGGCATGACACCATGATCTCCATCATCATGATCTCCATCACCGTGTCTTCATGAAGTTGTCTCGCCAACCATTACTTCTACTACTATAGCTAACGGTTAGCAATAAAGTAAAGTAATTACATGACGTTCCACTTGACACGCAGGTCATAAATAAATTAAGACAACTCCTATGGCTCCTGCCGGTTGTCATACTCATCGACATGCAAGTCGTGATTCCTATTACAAGAACATGATCAATCTCATACATCACATATATCATTCATCACATCCTTCTGGCCATATCACATCACATGACACTTGCTGCAAAAACAACTTAGACGTCCTCTAATTGTTGTTGCAAATTTTTTACGTGGCTGCTATAGGTTTCTAGCAAGAACGTTTCTTACCTACGCCAAAACCACAACGTGATATGCCAATTTCTATTTACCCTTCATAAGGACCCTTTTCATCAAATCCGATCCGACTAAAGTGGGAGAGACAGACACCCGCTAGCCACCTTATGCAACTAGTGCATGTCAGTCGGTGGAACCTGTCTCACGTAAGCGTACGTGTAAGGTCGGTCCAGGCCGCTTCATCCCACGATGCCGCCGAATTAAGATAAGACTAGTAACGGCAAGTAAATTGACAAAATCAACGCCCACAACAACTTGTGTTCTACTCGTGCATAGAAACTACGCATAGACCTAGCTCATGATGCCACTGTTGGGGATCGTTGCAGAAATTAAAATTTTCTACGCATCACCAAGATCAATCTATGGAGTTTACTAGCAACGAGAGAGAAGGGAGTGCATCTTCGTACCGTTGAAGATCGCGAGACGGAAGCGTTGCAAGAACACGGATGAGGGAGTCGTACACGTAGCGATTCAGATCGCGGCAGAATCCGATCCAAGCACCGAACAACGGTGCCTCCGCGTTCAACACACGTGCAGCCCGGTGACGTCTCCCGCGCCTTGATCTGGCAAGGAGGAGGGAGAGGTTGAGGAAGAAGGCTCCAATAGCAGCACGACGGCGTGGTGGTGGTGGAGTGACAGTTCTCCGGTAGGGCTTCGCCAAGCACACGCGGAGGAGGAGAGGTGTTTGGGAGGGGAGGGGCTGCGCCTTGGATGTGGTGCTGCAGCCCTCCAACCCCCCTCTATTTATAGGGGCAAGGGAGAGGGGGCCGGTCCCCTCCAGATCGATCTAGAGGGGGGGGCAGCCAAAGGGGGAGGCTTGCCCCTCAAGCAAGGGGGGCGCCCCCTCCAGGGTTTCCCCCAACCCTAGGCGCATGGGCCCTAGGGGGGGTTTGGCGCCAAGCCCACCTAGGGGCTGGTTCCTCTCTATATTCAGCCCATAGGGCCCTCCGGGGAAGGTGGACCCTCCCGGTGGACCCCCGGAACCCTTTCGGTGGTCCCGGTACAATATCGATATACCCCCGAACACTTCCGGCGACCGAATAAGGACTTCCCATATATAAATCTTCGTCTCCAGACCATTCCGGAACTCCTCGTGATGTCCGGGATCTCATCCGGGACTCCGAACAACATTCGGTAATCACATACAAACCTTCCTTATAACCCTAGCGTCATCGAACCTTAAGTGTGTAGACCCTACGGGTTCGGGAATCATGCAGACATGACCGAGACACCTCTCTAGCCAATAACCAACAGCGGGATCTGGATACCCATGTTGGCTCCCACACGTTCCACGATGATCTCATCGGATGAACCACGATGTCGAGGATTCAAGCAATCCCGTATACAATTCCCTTTGTCAATTGGTACGTTACTTGCCCGAGATTCGATCGTCGGTATCCCAATACCTCGTTCAGTCTTGTTACCGGCAAGTCACTTTACTCGTTCCATAATGCATGATCCCGTGACTAACTACTTAGTCACATTGAGCTCATTATGATGATGCAATACCGAGTGGGCCCAGAGATACCTCTCCGTCATACGAAGTGACAAATCCCAGTCTCGATCCGTGCCAACCCAACAGACACTTTCGGAGATACCTGTAGTGCACCTTTATAGCCACCCAGTTACGTTGTGACGTTTGGTACACCCAAAGCATTCCTACGGTATCCGGGAGTTGCACGATCTCATGGTCTAAGGAAATGATACTTGACATTAGAAAAGCTTTAGCAAACGAACTACACGATCTAGTGCTATGCTTAGGATTGGGTCTTGTCCATCACATCATTCTCCTAATGTTGTGATCCCGTTATCAATGACATCCAATGTCCATGGTCAGGAAATCGTAACCATCTATTGATCACCGAGCTAGTCAACTAGAGGCTCACTAGGGACATGTTATGGTCTATGTGTTCACACATGTATTACGATTCCCGGATAACACAATTATAGCATGAACAATAGACTATTATCATGCACAAGGAAATATAATAATAACCATTTTATTATTGCCTCTAGGGCATATTTCCAACAAATCTTTTTGATGTGGAAAATATAGAAAATGGACAATATTTTTTGAGATTATTGGTGTTTGACAAAAACACCAAAATGCATTGGAATTTGATTACTGTTTATGGAGATGCTCAAAGAGAATGAAAAGATAGCTTCTTAGCTGAGCTTGCCAGACTATATCATGATAACCCACTGCCCTGCTTGGTGGGTGGTGACTTTAATATCATTAGAAATGAGAAGGACAAAAACAAACCTGTTCATAATGACCAGTGGTCTTTCATGTTTAATGCTATAATTGAACAAGCAGGGTTGAGAGAGCTACCTTTAAATGGGAGACTATACACCTAGGCTAACAACCAGGAAAATCCCACATATGAGAAGTTAGATAGGGTCCTGATGTGTCCAGCTTGGGAGGAAAAATACCCACTAACTATATTACAAGCTTTTGCTAGGGAAATCTCTGATCATACTCCCCTGTTTCTAGATACAGGGGAATCACAAAACCACAAATATACATTCAGATATGAGAATGCATGGGCATTGAGTGGGGGATTCAAAGAGTTGGTATGTTCTAAAGAGATGGCAACTAAGACTGAGAAACCTGAGGAAAAAAGCCAAGGGATGGAACAAGAATGTGGATGCCTGGTATAGAAAAATCAAGATAGATATTATTAAGGAGCTAGATGAGTTAGACAAGAGAGCTGAGAAAATGGGACTAACTGCCACAGATAGAACTGAGCAGAAGGAGCTAAGAGCACAACTTACAAGAGTGATGTTGCAAGAAGAAATAAAATGGCCACAAAGATACAAAGATAGGGAGATAACTGATGGATATGGGAACACTAGATACTACTATGCCAAGGTAAATGGAAGAAGATGGAAAAACATGATTATTTCATTAGAACAAGAAGAAGGGAGGGAGAGAGTAGATTGATGGAATACATAACTAATTTTTACAAAGAATTGTTTGGACATCCTGAAGAGACACAAATCTCTATGAAAGGGGTAGAAATGAAGAAGATTAGCATCCAAGACAGGGAGGAGCTTTTGGCTCCTTTCTCTTTGGATGAAATACATCAGGTGGTCTTTCGGATGAAAAGGAACAAAAGTCCTGGACCTGATCGATTCCCTGCTGATTTTTATCAGGAATTCTGGGACTTGATTAAATGGGATTTAAAAGCATTGGTTGAGGGTTTTGCTAAAGGAGAAATCAATATTGCCATGCTTAATTATGGCATCATAACTCTTGTCCCCAAAACCAATGAAGCTAAACAAATTCAAAAATTCAGGCCTATTTGCCCTCTGAATGTTAGTTTTAAGATCATAACTAAAGTGTTGATGAACAGGTTGACTAGATGCGTATCCCCTGTGATATCTAAAACCAAAACTGCCTTTATTAAGGGTAGATATATTATGGAGGGAGTAGTGATTTTACATGAAGCTCTGAACACTTTTCATAAGGAAAAAGAAGATGCTTTGATTTTCAAAGTAGACTTTGAGAAAGCATGTGATAAAATTAAATGGCCTTTTGTAATACAAATGTCAAACCTAAAAGGATTCCCTGATAAGTGGTGTGACTGGATGATGGAGACCATGAGGGGAGGACATGTAGGGGTTAAGGTGAACGATGAAATTGGGCCATATTTTAAAACTTTTAAAGGGTTAAGACAAGGTGATGATATGTCACCGTTGCTTTTTGACTTGGCTGCAGATGCTCTAGCTATTTTAATGAACAATGCCTTGGAACATGATGTAGTGAAGGGAGTGTTGAGAGGGGAAGATAATAAAGGTGTCAATATGCTGCAGTATGCAGATGACACTATCTTCCTGATAAAAGATGATGTAGAAAGTGTAAGAAATCTCAAATTTATACTGGGAGCATTTGAACAAATGTCAGGCCTCAAAATAAATTTCCATAAGAGTGAGCTGATGTTATTTGGAAAAGCTAAAGAGAAACAGATGTTATATCAGGAAATTTTGACATGTAAGTTGGGGGAGCTACCTATCAGATATTTGGGGATGCCTGTGTCAGATGCTAGAATTAGAAACATACACTGGAGTTGTGTGACTAACAAAATTGAAAAAAGATGCAGTTGCTGGCAGGGGAAGATGTTAGGTTCTATTGCTGGCAGAATAACCCTGGTGCAAGCATGTCTGACTAACATTCCACTTTTTATGATGTCCTTCTATGCTGTCCCAAAAGGGATTATTAAAAAAGCAGATTTTTTTCAGGGCTAGGCTGGTATGGCAAGAAGATGAGAACATAAAAAAATACCATTTAGTTAAGTGGGAGAAATGTTGCTTACCTAAAGATGTGGGGGGGCTGGGAATCCTAAATTTGGAGGTGATGAATATTGCATTATTGGCTAAATGGCTTTGGAAAATGGAAACAAAGGAAGGATTATGGCAAGATATACTTAGCAGAAAATATGGAGGGGGAAATGCTTAGCTCTAATAGCTAAGAAACCTGGAGACTCCCAATTTTGGGCTAGTCTTATGAAAATTAAAGAAATATTTATAATTTGTCAAAAAACACTGAGGGGATGGGAAGAAGATCAGGTTTTGCGAAGATACCTTGGTAGATGATAAACCTTTAAAAGAAGCTTACTCTAGAGTGTATGATATTTGTTTTGACCACAATATAACTGTGGACGAGGCCATACAAAAAGGATGGCAAGGATTTAAATTTAGAAGAACCTTATATGGGGAAACCCTAGAACTGTGGAATAGCCTAAAAGGCAGATGTGAGGAAGTGACTATGCAGGGGGGAAGGGATAAAATTACCTGGACCCTCACTGCAGATCACAGTTTCTCTGTGGGATCCTTGTACAGGAAAATAATCACTCTTGGTCTGAAATTTCCACAGAAAAATTTCTGTGGAAGACCAAAGTGCCTGCAAAAATTAAAGTTTTATGTGGCTAGTTAATAGGAAAAGTATCTTAACCAGAGATACTGTGCTGAAAAAGGATGGAAAGGAGGGAAGAGATGTGTGTCGGTGTCAAAACCGGCAGATCTCGGGTAGGGGGTCCCGAACTGTGCGTCTAAGGATCGAAGGTGACAGGAGACAAGGGACACAATGTTTACCCAAGTTCGGGCCCTCCTAATGGAGGTAATACCCTACTTCCTGCTTGATTGACTTTGATGAGTATAGGGATTACAAGAGTTGATATACCTCGAGATCGTAATGGCTAAACCCTGGATGTCTAGCTTGTATGATTATGATATGCCTCTACAAACTAAACCCTCTGATTTATATAGACACCGGAGGGGGCTAGGGTTGTACAAGGTCGGTTTACAGAGGAAAGAAACTACACATCCGGACGCCAAGCTTGCCATCCACGCAAAGGAGAGTCCCATCCGGACACGGGAGAGGGCCTTGTGTCTTGTATCTTCACGTCCCATCAGTCCGTCCCATGTCACATAGGCCGGCTCCCCGAGGACCCCATAATCCAGGACTCCCTCAGTAGCCCCTGAACCGGGCTTCAATGATGATGTATCCGGCGCGCTGATTGTCTTCGGCATTGCATGGCGGGTTCCTTCTCCGAATACTCCAAAGCAGTCTTCCGCACATAAAAACTGTATCCGGCTCTGTTTAATAATTACAACCCTAGCCTGTATGGGCAAAAATACTTAAAACAAAATAAGTCCCATCCACGGACAACTTTTTTTGGCGAGACATTATGTTCTGGCCTTGTTATTATTCTGAACCGTTTTATAGCACCCGCTTCGCGTTTCGAGGCACGGGCATGCACACGTCTTGTCAAAGCAGAGATCGTGTGCCCTTATCACAGGATTCTCATCAATACGGGTTTGGGTAATCCAACCGTGCCGTTCGCATGTCCCCTTAGGAATAGGCGAGGTTTAAGGCTTGATATTCGCTGCCTTTATAAGAGGATAAGGACCCATCTTGTCACCTCACGCCTTCTTCTTCCTCTGCCCTTCCGTCCTCGATCTCCAGCGCCCAAGCTTCGATCTTTTCCATCACCACCAAACATCCTAGCCATGTCCAGATCTGGAGCGCAGGGCAAGTGGATGGCTTCCTCCTTGATGAAGAAAGATATCAAGGAACTCCGGGAGGTGAGGTACTTGATCGCGGAAATCGCGCATAGTCTCCCAACCAAGGGGCAGGCCATCCCTACTCCAGAGCCCGGCGAGAGGGTTGTGTTCATCCCTCACTTCCTCCGCGGGTTAGGGTTTCCCCTTCACCCCTTTGTTCGCGGTCTTATGTTCTATTACGGGCTAGATTTTCATGATCTAGCCCTGAACTCCTCCCTCCACATCTCGGCGTTTATCGTCGTGTGCGAGGCATTTCTCCGCACCCCCCACACTTCGGCTTATGGCTCAAGGTCTTCAACTTGAAGCCGAAGGTGGTCGACGGGGAGCACGCGGATTGCGGCGGTGCCATGGTGAGCAAGCTTCCCAACGTTACTTGGCCTCAAGGGGCCTTTGTGGAGACCGTCAAGACATGGCAGCAGGAG